>NC_135971.1:13797215-13831787 GCF_053455715.1 Rhinoraja longicauda | reverse complement strand
CACGCCCTCAATAGCAAGAATATCCTTCCTCAAATTTGGAGACCAAAACTGCACACAGTACTCCAGGTGCGGTCTCACCAGGGCCCGGTACAACTGTAGAAGGACCTCTTTGCTCCTAGAGGCCAGGAAACATGTTCCAATGTCGGGGGGAGTCCAGAACCAGGGGCCACACACAGTTTAAGAATAAGGGGTCGGCCATTTAGAACGGAGATGAGGAAAAACTTTTTCACTCAGAGGTTTGTGAATCTGTGGAATTCTCTGCCTCAGAGGGCAGTGGAGGCCAATTCTCTGGGTGCTTTCATAGAAACATAGAACATTAGAAAATAGGTGCAGGAGGAGGCCATTCGGCCTTCGAGCCAGCACCGCCATTCAATGTAATCGCGGCTGACCGTCCACAATCAGTAACCCGTGCCTGCCTTCTCCCCGTACCCCTTGATTCCACTAGCCCCTAGAGCTCTACCTAACTCTCTCTTAAATCCATCCAGTGAATCGCCCTCCACTGCCCTCTGTGGCAGAGAATCCCACAAATTCACAACAAATTCTCTGGGTGAAAAAGTTCCTTCTCACCTCTTCACCTCTCACTTTTCAAGAGAGTTGGATAGAGCTCTTACTGATAGTGGAGGTCAGGGGGTATGGAGGGAGGGGGGAGGATACGGGGGGTTGAGAGGGGGATGGAGTGGGGGGGAGGGGAGGTGGAGGGGAGGAAAAGGGGGGTTGAGAGGGGATGGAGTGGGGGGGAGGGAGGAGGGGGGAGGGAGGAGGAGGGGGGAGGGAGGGAGGGAGGGAGGGAGGGAGGGAGGGAGGGAGGGAGGGAGGGAGGGAGGGAGGGAGGGAGGGAGGGGAGGGAGGAGGGAGGGAGGGAGGGAGGGAGGGAGGGAGGGAGGGAATGGAGTGGGGGAGGGGAAGGGAAGGGGAATGAGTGGAGGGGGAGGAGGGTGAGGGGGAGGGGGAGGAGGGAGGGGGGACTGGATAGGGAGAGGGAGGGTGTGGTGAGGAGGGAGGGGGTGGGGGTGGGGGGAGGGAGGGGGTGGGGGTGGGGGGGGGAGGGGAGGGGGGTGGGGGTGGGGGGAGGGAGGGGGTGGGGTGGGGGGAGGGAGGGGGGGTGGGGGTGGGGGGAGGGAGGGGGTGGGGGTGGGGGGAGGGAGGGTGGGGGTGGGGGGAGGGAGCGGGTGGGGGTGGGGGGAGGGAGGGGGTGGGGGTGGGGGGGGAGGGGAGGAGGGAGGATAAGGGGGATTGAGGAGGTTGAGTGGGGGATGGGGAGGGGGAGGGGGAGGGGGGAGGGGAGGGGTGTTGGGAGGGGGATGGAGTGGGGGGAGGAGGGGGATGGAGTGGGGGGGAGGGGAACGGGAGGAGTGATGGGGAGGAGGAGGGAGGGAGGGCAGAAGGGGGGATATGGGGGATTGAGGGGGGTGGAGTGGGGAGGGGAAGGGGAAAGGAGGAGACGAGATGGAGTGGGGAGGAGGGGAATGGGGAGGGGGAGGGAGGGAGGGGAGGGGAGGAGGGAGGATAAGGGGGTTGAGTAGGATGGAGTGGGGGAGGGGGAGTGGGGATAGGGGAGGGAGGGGGGATGGGGAGAGGGAGGGTGGGGGTGAGGGAGGGGGGTGTTGGGAGGGGGATGGGGAGGAGAGGAGTGATGGGGAGGGAGGATAAGGGGGGGTTGAGAGGGATGGAGTGGGGGAGGCGGAGTGGGGGAGGCGGAGTGGGGGAGGCGGAGTGGGGGAGGGGGAGGGAGGGGTGGATGGGAGAGGGAGGGTGGGGGGTGGAGGGAGGGGGGGTGTTGGGAGGGGGTGGAGGGAGGGATGGGGAGAGGGAGGGTGGGGGGTGGAGGGAGGGGGTGTTGGGAGGGGGGTGGAGGGAGGGATGGGGAGAGGGAGGGTGGGGGTGGAGGGAGGGGGGGTGTTGGGAGGGGGATGGGGGAGGGGAGGAGGGATGGGGAGAGGGAGGGAGGGGGGAGGAGGGAGGGGGGTGAAGGGAGGGTGTTGGGAGGGGATGGGGGAGGGGAGGAGGGATGGGGAGAGGGAGGGTGAGGGTGGGTGGAGGGAGGGAGGGGGAGGAGGGAGGAAAAGGGGGTGGAGGGGGATGGAGTGGGGGGAAGGGAAGGGTGGGAGGGGGGAAGGGATGGAGGGGGGAGAGGGGAGGAGGGGTGGAGAGGGTGCTGCACCAATGCAGGAGAGGTTTGGGCCCAACTTGGTCCAGTAGATTCCCAAACCTACAACCTACACCAAACCCAAACCTATCGGGAACAGACGAGGGCATTCGTTTCAATTGGAGATTCCAGCTACCTCGACCGACTTGTTTAGCAACTCATTGTTCCCTCGCCAAATCACAGCATGGAATAGTCTTCACCCGACTCTAGTCACTCAACCAGACGCGACTGCATTCAAGGCAGCCCATCTTCTCCGAGAAGCCCTTCTTGCTTAAGACCGCGCTCCGTATAAATCCCATTTGGATTATTTCGGAGGACCAAGAACCAAGAAACCAAGATGTCCTTTAAAGACGCTGAATCCTTATTCTGATGGGGTCTCTCTGAGGGGGGGGGGGAGGGGGGTAACATAGAAACATAGAAACATAGAAGATAGGTGCAGGAGGAGGCCATTCGGCCCTTCGAGCCTGTACGCACCGCCATTCAATGTGATCATGGCTGACCGGCCACAATCAGTAACCCGTGCCTGCCTTCTCCCCGTACCCCCTTGATTCCGCTAGCCCCTAGAGCTCTATCTAACTCTCCATGGGATTCAGCCAGGCAATCCTGTTCTCCGTTCATTATGACACAGAAAGACACCATTCGGCCCCGCGCGTTTCATGCTACCCCCCCATCCCATCCCAACACCAGTTCCACTTCTCCCCATTTTTACTTGAAACACACACGCACACATACTCAAACCTCGACACACACACACTCACACACACACACACCAACCTTGACACACACACAATTCACACACTCGTACACACACACACACGCACTCTCACACCCACACATTCACACACTCTTACACACATGGGCGGCACGGTGGCGCAGCGGTAGAGTTGCTGCTTTACAGCGAATGCAGCGCCGGAGACTCAGGTTCGATCCCGACTACGGGCGCTGCACTGTAAGGAGTTTGTACGTTCTCCCCGTGACCTGCGTGGGTTTTCTCCGAGACCTTCGGTTTCCTCCCACACTCCAAAGACGTGCAGGTATGTAGGTTAATTGGCTGGGTAAATGTAAAAATTGTCCCTAGTGGGTGTAGGATAGTGTTAATGTGCGGGGATCACTGGGCGGTGCGGACACGGTGGGCCGAAAAGGCCTGTTTCCGCGCTGTATCTGAAATATGAAAAAATAAAATAAAATACACACACTCTCACACCAACCTCGACACACACACACACATTCCACACACTCTCGGACATTCAAAGCACACACTCACATACACACACACACACACACCTCACACACTCACGCACACCTACTCCCTCACTCCCTGACACACTCACTCACACGCACACAACCACACTCACACTAACTCCGACCTCGACACACACACTCACACGCCAACCTTGACACCCGCACATCCACACACTCTCACACACACACACTCCACAGGAAGGATATTCTTGCTATGGAGGGCGTGCAGCGTAGGTTCACTAGGTTAATTCCCGGAATGGCGGGACTGTCATATGTTGAAAGGCTGGAGCGATTGGGCTTGTATACACTGGAATTTAGAAGGATGAGGGGGGATCTTATTGAAACATATAAGATAATTAGAGGATTGGACACATTAGAGGCAGGAAACATGTTCCCAATGTTGGGGGAGTCCAGAACCAGGGGGCCACAGTTTAAGAATAAGGGGTAGGCCATTTAGAACGGAGATGAGGAAGAACTTTTTCAGTCAGAGAGTGGTGAAGGTGTGGAATTCTCTGCCTCAGAAGGCAGTGGAGGCCAGTTCGTTGGATGCTTTCAAGAGAGAGCTGGATAGAGCTCTTAAGGATAGCGGAGTGAGGGGGTATGGGGAGAAGGCAGGAACGGGGTACTGATTGAGAGTGATCAGCCATGATCGCTTTGAATGGCGGTGCGTGCAGGCTCGAAGGGCCGAATGGCCTCCTCCTGCACCTATTGTCTATTGTCTATTGACACGCACACATTCCACACACTCTCAGACATTCAAAGCACACACTCACTCACACACACACACACACACAGCTCACACACTCACGCACACTTACTCCCTCACTCCCTGACACACTCACTCACACACAACCACACTCACACTCACTCCGACCTCGACACACACACTCACACACCAACCTTGACACCCGCACATCCACACACACTCACACACACACTCCACACACACTCCACACACACTCCACACACACTCTCATTCAAAGCACACACCCCTCACACACACATTCCCTCACTCCCACAGTCCTAGTTGTAGAGGAACTTGCAAACTCCACGTAGACAGATGGTGAGGATCGAACCCAGGTCTCCGGAGAAGCGAGCGAGGCACACTGACACACACTCAAACCTCGACATACACACATTCATAGGCACACACACACTCTCTCACACAGTCACTCCGCACACACTCATACATAGAAACATAGAAACATAGAAAATAGGTGCAGGAGTAGGCCATTCGGCCCTTCGAGCCTGTACGCACCGCCATTCAATATGATCATGGCTGATCATCCAACTCAGTATCCCGTACCTGCCTTCTCTCCATACCCCCTGATCCCTTTAGCCACAAGGGCCACATCTAACTCCCTCTTAAATATAGCCAATGAACTGGCCTCAACTACCTTCTGTGGCAGAGAATTCCACAGACTCACCACTCTCTGTGTGTGAAGAAATGTTTTCTCATCTCGGTCCTAAAAGACTTCTTCCCCCCTTATCCTTAAGCTGTGACCCCTGGTTCTGGACTTCCCCAACATCGGGAACAATCTTCCCGCATCTATCCTCTCCAACCCCTTAAGAATTTTATATGTTTCAATAAGATCCCCCCCTCAGTCTTCTAATGAGTTTTTTCCTCATCTCCGTTCTAAATGGCCCACCCCTTATTCTTAAACTGTGCGTGGCCCCTGGTTCTGGACTCCCCCCAAACATTGGGAACACGTTTCCTGCCTCTAACGTGTGTACACACACACACACACGCACACACACACACACACACACACACACACACACACCACACACACACACACACACATGTACATGTACCCATACACACACCTGCCCAAACCTTTGATCTACCTTCTTCCGAGATGTGATGCATTGTACAATTGCCCAAGCCCAGCCCACCTTGGTTTACCTTTCACTTCACTTCAGCGAGGAGTGTGAAGACTTGGGAGGATCGCCATGGACCGGGTTACACTCAGCGTTACGCGCGCGGGCTCCTTCCTCTGTGTCCGAGCTCTCCCCGCCGGCAATAACTCACCAATTCCACCCACGGACAACCCCACCCCTGCCAATTCTCCGTAGCCTTGAAAAGTCCTGCATACTATATATATGTATCCGATGCAGTATCCACTTCAAGGCCATGGCGAGAGCTTCCTGCAAAGCATTTGCATTTCAACTCCCCAATTAACAACCGCAACCAATTATTTGTTCCCTCCCAATTGCCCCCATGCTTTCATTTCAACCACGGGGATGTTGGAAGACATAGGTTTATCCTGAAGAAGGGTCTCGGCCTGAAAACGTCGCCCGTTCCTTCTCTCCAGGGATGCTGCCCGTCCCGCTGAGTTACGTAGAAACATAGAAACATAGAAAATAGGTGCAGCAGGAGGAGGCCATTCGGCCCTTCGAGCCTGTACGCACCGCCATTCAATGTGATCATGGCTGATCACTCTCTCTCTCTCTCTCTCTCTCTCTCTCTCTCTCTCTCTCTCTCTCTCTCTCTCTCTCTCTCTCTCTCTCTCTCTCTCTCTCTCTCTCTCTCTCTCTCTCTCTCTCTCTCTCTCTCTCTCTCTCTCTCTCTCTCTCTCTCTCTCTCTCTCTCTCTCTCTCTCTCTCTCTCTCTCTCCGTTCCTGCCTTCTCCCCATACCCCCTGACTCCCGCTATCCTTAAGAGCTCTATCTAGCTCTCTCTTGAATGCATTCAGAGAATTGGCCTCCACTGCCCTCTGAGGCAGAGAATTCCACAGATTCACAACTCTCTGACTGAAAAAGTTTTTCCCCATCTCCGTTCTAAATGGCCGACCCCTTATTCTTAAACTGTGTGTGGCCCCTGGTTCTGGACTCCCCCAACATTGGGAACATGTTTCCTGCCTCTAACGTGTTCAACCCCTTAATAATCTTATACGTTTCGATAAGATCCCCTCTCATCCTTCTAAATTCCAGTGTATACAAGCCTAGTCGCTCCGGCCTTTCAACACCACGACAGCCCCGCCATTCCGGGAATTAACCTGGTGAACCTACGCTGCACGCCCTCAATAGCAAGAATATCCTTCCTCAAATTTGGAGACCAAAACTGCACACAGTACTCCAGGTGCGGTCTCACCAGGGCCCTGTACAACTGCAGAAGGAGCTCAAGAGAGAGCGAGATGGAGCTCTTAAGGATAGCGGAGTCAGGGGGTATGGGGAGAGGGCAGGAACGGGGTACTGATTGAGAATGGTCAGCCATGATCACATTGAATGGCGGTGCGTACAGGCTCGAGGGACCGAATGGCCTCCTCCTGCACCTATTGCCTATTGGGGCAAAGGCTACGTTTCCCTGTGACTCGATGGTTCATAATTTTGCCCACTCATTGACCAATTCCCAGAAAAATGCCAGTGGGAATTCCCCCAGAAGATTGTCACACTGTGTTGTTATTTTTCTCTGCCTCAAGGACTGTTTCAAGGAAAGGATGTCTTGTTCTCCTTCGAAGGTGAGGCCAAGTATCACGCTGTGCCAGATTGTACAGCCACTGAGTCCCCACACACAGCCTTACCCAGGGCTCGAAGGGGGACACAAAATGCTGGAGTAACTCAGGGGGCCAGGCAGCATCTCGGGGGGGGGAAGGAACAGGTGACGTTTCGGGTCGAGACCCTTCTTCAGACCGGAGTCGGGGGGAGGGGTGCAGTCGGAGACGGGAAGACCAGCGGGAGAACTGGGAAGGGGGAGGCGGTGGTGGAGAGAGAACGGGAAAGCAGGGACTACCTGAAGTCAATGTTGATACCGATGGGGTGTAAGCCGCCCAAGCGAAATAGGAGGTGCTGCTCCTCCAATTTGGGCTGGGCCTCACTCTGACAATGGAGGAGGCCCAGGACAGAAAGGTCAGGCTGGGAGTGGGAGGGGGAGTTGAAGTGCTGAGCCACCGGGAGATCAGGTTGGTTGAGACGGACTGAGCGCAGGTGTTGAGCGAAACGATCGCCGAGCCTGCGCTCGGTCTCGCCGACGTGGAGAAGTTGACACCTGGAACAGCGGACGCAGTAGATGAGGTTGGAGGAGGTGCAGGTGAACCTTTGTCTCACCTGGAAAGACTGTTTGGGTCCTTGGATGGAGTTGAGGGGGGATGTAAAGGGACAGGTGTTGCATCTCGTGCGGTTGCAGGGGAAAGTGCCCGGGGATGGGGTGGTTTGGGTAGGAAGGGACAAGTGGACCAGGGAGTTACGGTCTCTGCGGAACGCAGAGAGGGGAGGGGATGGGAAGATATGGCCAGTGGTGGGGTCCCGTTAAAGGTGACGGTAACGTTGGTGGATGATATGTGTTGGATCCGCTGGCTGGTGGGGTGGAAGGTGAGAACGAGGGGGATCCTGCCCTTGTTGCGAGTTGGGGGGAGGGGGAGCAAGAGCGGAGCTGCGGGATGTAGAAGAGACCCTAGTGAGAGCCTCATCTATAATGGAGGAGGGGAAGAAGCCCCGTTTCCTGAAGAACGAGGACATCTCTGACGCCCTAGTGTGAAACACCTCATCCCGGGCGCAGATGCGGCGTAGACGGAGGAATTGGGAGTAGCGGATAGACAGCTTGCAGCCCAGCGGTATGAACATCGACTTCTCCAACTTTAGATAGTTCCTCTGTCCCTCTCTTCCCCTCCTCCTTCCCAGATCTCCCTCTATCTTCCTGTCTCCACCTTTATCCTTCCTTTGTCCCGCCCCCCTGACATCAGTCTGAAGAAGGGTCTCGACCCGAAACGTCACCCATTCCTTCTCTCCTGAGATGCTGCCTGACCCGCTGAGTTACTCCAGCATTTTGTGAATAAATACCTTCGATTTGTACCAGCATCTGCAGTTATTTTATTATGCTAATAAAGTCAAGTCAAGGAAAGCCAATTTTATTTGTACAGCACATTTCAAAACAACCCACGTTGACCAAAGTGCTGTACATCAGTTCAGGTACTAAGAACGAACATACAATGGCATACAAACATAACAGCACATACATAAACAGTTCACATCTATAAAGTACTTATATACAAAGACCTGGGTGACGCTGAATATATATACACCCAGAAACAGCTGGTGAACCTCTGCCTCACCTGGAGAGACTGTTTGGGTCCTTGGATGGAGTCAATAGACAATAGGTGCAGGAGGAGGCCATTCAGCCCTTCGAGCCTGTACGCACCGCCATTCAATGCGATCATGGCTGATCACTCTCAATCAGTACCCCGTTCCTGCCTTCTCCCCGTACCCCCTCACTCCGCTATCCTTAAGAGCTCTATCCAGCTCTCTCTTGAAAGCATCCAACGAACTGGCCTCCACTGCCTTCTGAGGCAGAGAATTCCACACCTTCACCACTCTCTGACTGAAAAAGTTCTTCCTCATCTCCGTTCTAAATGGCCGACCCCTTATTCTTAAACTGTGGCCCCTTGTTCTGGACTCCCCCAACATTGGGGACATGTTTCCTGCCTCTAATGTGTCCAATCCCCTAATTATCTTATATGTTTCAATAAGATCCCCCCTCATCCTTCTAAATTCCAGTGTATACAAGCCCAGTCGCTCCAGCCTTTCAACATATGACAGTCCCGCCATTCCGGGAATTAACCTAGTGAACCGACGCTGCACGCCCTCCATAGCAAGAATATCCTTCCTCAAATTTGGAGACCAAAACTGCACACAGTACTCCAGGTGCGGTCTCACCAGGGCCCGGTACAACTGTAGAAGGACCTCTTTGCTCCTATACTCAACTCCTCTTGTTACGAAGGCCAACATTCCATTGGCTTTCTTCACTGCCTGCTGTACCTGCATGCTTCCTTTCAGTGACTGATGCACTAGGACACCCAGATCTCGTTGAACTCCCCCTCCTCCTAACTTGACACCATTCAGATAATAATCTGCCTTTCTATTCGAGTCGAGAGGGGGTGGGGGGTAAAGGGACAGGTGTTGCATCTTCTGCGGTTGCAGGGGGAAGTACCTGGGGAGGGGGTGGTTTGGGTGGGGAAGGGGGCGAGTTGCGGAGGGAACGGTCTCTGCGGAACGCAGAAAGGGGAGGAGATGGGAAGATGCAAAACTGGAGTATTGCGTGCAGTTTTGGTCTCCTAACCTGAGGAAAGACATTCTTGCCATAGAGGGAGTACAGAGAAGGTTCACCAGATTGATCCCTGGGATGGCAGGACTTTCATATGAAGAAAGACTGGATAGACTCGGCTTGTACTCGCTGGAATTTAGAAGATTGAGGGGGGATCTTATAGAAACTTACAAAATTCTTAAGGGGTTGGAGCGGCTAGATGCGGGAAGATTGTTCCCGATGTTGGGGAAGTCCAGAACAAGGGGTCACAGTTTAAAGATAAGGGGGAAGTCTTTTAGGACCGAGATGAGAAAACATTTCTTCACACAGAGAGTGGTGAATCTGTGGAATTCTCTGCCACAGAAGGTAGTTGAGGCCAGTTCATTGGCTATATTTAAGAGGGAGTTAGATGTGGCCCCTTGTGGCTAAAGGGATCAGGGGGTATGGAGAGAAGGCAGGTACAGGTTACTGAGCTGGATGATCAGCCATGATCATATTGAATGGCGGTGCAGGCTCGAAGGGCCGAATGGCCTACTCCTGCACCTATTTTCTATGTTTCTATGTTTCTAATAGTCAATTTATTTCTCACATACACATAAATGTGCAGTGAAATGAAAAATTACTCACAGTCCAACAATAAGACTCCAGAACAATAAGACTCCAGAACAAGGGGCCACAGTTTAACAACAAGGGGTCGGCCATTTAGAACGGAGATGAGGAAAAACTTTTTCAGTCAGAGAGTTGTGAATCTGTGGAATTCCCTGCCTCAGAAGGCAGTGGAGGCCAATTCTCTGAATGCATTCAAGAGAGAGCTAGATAGAGCTCTTAAGGATAGCGGAGTCAGGGGGTATGGGGAGAAGGCAGGAACGGGGTACTGATTGAGAATGATCAGCCATGATCACATTGAATGGCGGTGCTGGCTCGAAGGGCCGAATGGCCTCCTCCTGCACCTATTGTCTATTGTCTATTGTCTAAGACCAATAAAAATAAGCAATAAAAATATGCAATGACACACACAATCATAAACCAACACGAAACAAAAGAAACATCCATCACAGTGAGTCTCCTCCAGTCACCTCCTCACTGTGATGGAAGGCCAGAATGTCTTTTTCTCTTCCCCTGCCGTCTTCTCTCGCGGTCAGGCTGTTGGAGTTGCCACGTCGGGGCGGTCGGGGCTCCCGACATTGAAGCCCCCGCCGGGCGGAGAAAATCCCGCGGCCTATTCCAGGCCGCGCCGGATGGTGAAAGGTCCGCGGCGGGCCGACCCAAGCCCCGCGATCCGGGGCGGGTGAAGACGCTGCCGCTGCCGATGTCGGCCCCCACCCAGGGGCCTGCGGGCTTCCGACGTCCAGGCGGCCCGCGACGGAGCCTCCGGAGACGAGTCGCAGCCGATCCCGCGGCATCCGAAGGCAGCCAGCGCCACAGGTGGTGAGTCCAGGCCGCGGGCTCTGCGAACCAGAGCCCCAGGTGGTCCCAGGTGCATGGCCGGTGGTAGGCCGCAGCGGGAACGGAGACACGACGCAGAAACAAAGGTCGCGTCTCCGTTTGGGAGAGACACTATTACAGCCCCCCCCACATAACACACAACCACTACATCATATCTAAACTACAATTAAGACAAAAAACAACACAAAACACCAAAAGACAAACGGACTGCAGGCAAGCTGCAGCTGGAGAGGTTTGGGCCCAACGAGGCCACTTGGTCTAGTATCCCTCCAAACCTGCCCCAACCGTGTACCTGTCTGGACTCGCTTCAGGGGCTCCAAGGTGGAATAGACGGATAGAATTGCTCACGATCACAGGTTGCAGGGGTAGAATTAGGCCATTCGGCCCATCGAGACTACCCCGCCATTCAAACATGTCTGATCTCAGCCTCCTAAAGCCTTTTTCCTGCCTTCTCCCCTGAGAGCAACGGACTGCAGGAGCAAAGAGGTCCTTCTGCAGTTGTACCGGGCCCTGGTGAGACCGCACCTGGAGTACTGTGTGCAGTTGTACCGGGCCCTGGTGAGACCGCACCTGGAGTACTGTGTGCAGTTGTACCGGGCCCTGGTGAGACCGCACCTGGAGTACTGTGTGCAGTTGTACCGGGCCCTGGTGAGACCGCACCTGGAGTACTGTGTGCAGTTGTACCGGGCCCTGGTGAGACCGCACCTGGAGTACTGTGTGCAGTTGTACCGGGCCCTGGTGAGACCGCACCTGGAGTACTGTGTGCAGTTGTACCGGGCCCTGGTGAGACCGCACCTGGAGTACTGTGTGCAGTTTTGGTCTCCAAATTTGAGGAAGGATATTCTTGCTATGGAGGGCGTGCAGCGTAGGTTCACTAGGTTAATTCCCGGAATGGCGGGACTGCCGTATGTTGAAAGGCTGGAGCGATTGGGCTTGTATACACTGGAATTTAGAAGGATGAGGGGGGATCTTATTGAAACATATAAGATAATTAGGGGATTGGACACATTAGAGGCAGGAAACATGTTCCCAATGTTGGGGGAGTCCAGAACAAGGGGCCACACACAGTTTAAGAATAAGGGGTCGGCCATTTAGAACGGAGATGAGGAAGAACTTTTTCAGTCAGAGAGTGGTGAAGGTGTGGAATTCTCTGCCTCAGAAGGCAGTGGAGGCCAGTTCGTTGGATGCTTTCAAGAGAGAGCTGGATAGAGCTCTTAAGGATAGCGGAGTGAGGGGGTACGGGGAGAAGGCAGGAACGGGGTACTGATTGAGAGTGATCAGCCACGATCGCATTGAATGGCGGTGCGTACAGGCTCGAAGGGCCGAATGGCCTCCTCCTGCACCTATTGTCTATTGTCTATTGTCTATTGAGACAGGGACTATTGCAATGCTGAAGAAACATCCAGACAGGTACGCAATTGGGGCAGGTTTCGAGGGACAGGGGCGGGTTCAGACAGGTACACAATTGGGGCCGTTGGGCCCAAACCTCTCCTGCATTGGTGCAGCACCCTCTCCTCCCCCCCTCCCCTCTCTCCCTTCTCCCCCACTCCCCCCTTCCCCCCTCCCCCCCCCTCCCTCCCTCCTCCCCTCCCCCTCCCTTCCTTTTAAAATTTTAAATGTGAATAACTTAAAAAATATAAGACCGATTTCAATAAAACTACTTGCATTATCACTAAAGTGACGACGGTGATTAAGGTGGGCCTAAAATTGTCGCGCTATTGTGTTGGCTGGAGTTCAGTCACAAACAACGTAACAGACGAGAGTTTTGGTATATAATAATAATGATAATAATAATAATAATGCATTGCATTTATATAGCGCTTTTCGTACACTCAAAGACGCTTTACAGGGATTTTAAAGAACATAGGGAAGTGAATGAATAGATAAATAAGTAAACGAACAGAGAAAGGAGACAGAGGGTGAGGTGACGGTCAGTGGTTGAAGGCAGTGCTGAACAGGTGAGACTTCAGTGATGTTTTGAATGTGGTGAGTGAGGAGGAGTCTCTAACGGTTTGGGGTAGTGAGTTCCATAGGGTGGGAGCAGCGATGGAGAAAACCCTGTCCCCCCAGGATCTGAGTTTGGTCCGGATGTGGGGGGGATAGGAGATTGGCAGCGGCAGAGCGGAGGGTGCAGGTGGGAGTGTGCCTGTGGAGGAGGTCGGTCAGGTAGGATGGGGCCAGGTTATGGAGGGCTTTGTAGGTCATGAGGAGGATTTTGTACTGGATTCTCTGGGGGATGGGGAGCCAGTGGAGTTTGTAAAGGACGGGGGTGATATGGTCACGGATCGGGGAGTGGGTGAGTAGACGGGCAGCGGAGTTTTGAATGTATTGAAGTTTACTGATGATTTTTGAGGGTGCGCCATAGAGGAGGCTGTTGCAGTAGTCCAGACGGGAGGTGATGAAGGCGTGGATGAGGGTTTCTGCAGCTGTGGAGGAGAGGGATAGACGGAGACGGGCAATGTTTTTGAGGTGGAAGAAGGCTGTCTTTGTGATGTGTTTGATGTGTTTGTCGAAGGAGAGGGTTTGATCAAAGACGATTCCAAGATTCCGGATGTGAGGGGAGGTGGATACTGGGAGACCATCAATGTTGAGGATGAAGTTTTGGGTGGATTTGGTGAGCGTTTTTGGACCAATGATGATGATTTCAGATTTGTTGCAGTTGAGTTTGAGGAAATTTGATTGAAGCCAAGATTTTATTTCAGTGATGCAGTTTGTCAGTGTAGAGTGTGTGGTGGTGGAGATTGACTTGGTGGAGATGAGGAGCTGGATATCATCGATGGATATCATAGATCGACCAAATGCGGGTAGGCGGGACCAGTGTAGTTTGGAACGAGTCTTTTTTTAGTTCCGTTTATTTTGGAGACACAGCGCGGAAGCCCACCGAGTCCGCGCCGACCAGCGATCCCCGCAAACTGACACTATCCTACGCACACATACACTGGGGACAATTTGCGTTCACACCAAGGCCAGTTAGCCGACTAGCCTGTACGTCTCTGGAGCGCGGGAGGAAGCCGAAGATCTCGGGAGAAAAACCCCGCGCGGGGAGAACGTGCAAACTCCGTACGGAGAAGCGCGCCGGGTCAGGTCTCTGGCGCTGTGAGGCGGCCACTCTACCGCTGCGCCACCGTGCGGTGGAGTCGCTGGCTGGAGCGGACAAGTTGGGCCGAAGGGACTCCGTGACTCCGGGAGCGCCACAGGGAAGGGAACAGAAAATTGTTCCAATGTACTTAGAAACATAGAAACATAGAAAATAGGTGCGGGAGTAGGCCATTCGGCCCTTCGGGCCTGTACGCACCGCCATTCAATATGATCATGGCTGATCATCCAGCTCAGTATCCCGTACCTGCCTTCTCTCCATACCCCCTGATCCCTTTAGCCACAAGGGCCACATCTAACTCCCTCTTAAATATAGCCAATGAACCGTCCTCAACTACCTTCTGTGGCAGAGAATTCCACAGACTCACCACTCTCTGTATGAAGAAATGTTTTCTCATCTCGGTCCTAAAAGACTTCCCCCTTATCCTTAAGCTGTGACCCCTGGTTCTGGACTTCCCCAACATCGGGAACAATCTTCCCGCATCTAGCCTGTCCAACCCCTTAAGAATTTTATATGTTTCTATAAGATCCCCCCCTCAGTCTTCTAAATTCCAGCGAGTACAAGCCCAGTCTATCCAGTCTTTCTTCATATGAAAGTCCTGCCATCCCAGGGATCGATCTGGTGAACCTTCTCTGTACTCCCTCTATGGCAAGAACGTCTTTCCTCAGATTAGGAGACCAAAACTGTACGCAATACTCCAGGTGTGGTCTCACCAAGGCCCTGTACCACTTGCCCTGCTTATGAACCAAACAGATGGAACGCAGAGACCATTGTGGTCAAGAGTGGACCCGATGGCCCACTTCCATGCCATAGACGGGGCTATGGATGTGGGGCTTTGGTGACGTAACTTGACTGTGTATAAAATCATGAGATTTCTGTGGCATGAGATTTCTGTGGCAGAGAATTCCACAAATTCACAAATCTCTGGGTGGAAAAAGTTACCTCTAGGTAGCCCCTAGAGCTCTGTCTAACTCTCTACAAAACCAGAAACAAAACGACACAAAGTGCTGGAGGAACATAACAGATCAGGGAGCATATTTGTCCTTCATTGCTAGTTTGATTTGAGTTTTAGGAGCAAGGAGGTCCTTCTGCAGTTGTACAGGGCCCTGGAGTATTGTGTGCAGTTTTGGTCTCCTAATTTGAGGCAGGACATTCTTGCTACGGAGGGAGTGAACTAAACAAGAATCTGTCAATCCGACAGAAAAAATTCATGAGAGGAATAAATCGGGTAGATGCACAGAGTCTCTTGCCCAGAGGAGGGGGAATCGAGGACCAGAGAACATGGGTTCAAGGTGAGGGGGGAAAGATTTCACAGGAATCCGAGGGGTAACTTTTTTACGCAGAGGGTGGTGGGTGTGTGGAACGAGCTGCCGGAGGAGGTAGTTGAGGCTGGGACTATCCCAACGCTTAAGAAACAGTTTGGACAGGTACATGGATAGGACGAGTTTGGAGGGATATGGGCCAAGCGCGGGCAGGTGGGACTGGTGTAGCTAGGACATGTTGGCCGGTGTGGGGGAGTTGGGCCGAACGGCCTGTTTCAACATTGTATCACTCTAAGACTCAGTCAGAGAGTTGTGAATCTGTGGAATTCTCTGCCTCAGAAGGCAGTGGAGGCCAATTCTCTGAATGCATTCAAGAGAGAGCTGGATAGAGCTCTTAAGGATAGCGGAGTCAGGGGGTATGGGGAGAAGGCAGGAACGGGGTACTGATTGAGAATGATCAGCCATGATCACATTGAATGGCGGCGCTGGCTCGAAGGGCCGAATGGCCTCCTCCTGCACCTATTGTCTATTGACTCTATGACTCCAGACACAATGTGCTGGAGTAACTCAGCGGGTCAGGCAGCATCTCGGGAGAGAAGGAACGGGTGGCGTTTTGGGTCGAGACCCTTCTTCAGACTGTACAGTCCAAGATTGTAGTCCCAGCAGTGGGTGAGGAAGAAAACTGCAGATGCTGGTTAAAATCGAAGGGAGACACAAAATGCTGGAGTAACTCAGCGGGACTGGGCAGCATCTCGGGAGAGAAGGAATGGGCGACGTTTCGGGTCGAGACCCTTCTTCAGGCTGATGTCAGGGGAGGGGGCGGGACAAAGATAGGATGTCGTCGGAGACAGGAAGACTGGCGGGAGAACTGGCCACCTCCGCTCAGTCCGCCTCAACCCACCTGATCTCCCGGTGGCTCAGCACTTCAACTCCCCCTCCCACTCCCAATCCGACCTCTCTGTCCTGGGCCTCCTCCACTGTCAGAGTGAGGCCCAGCGCAAATTGGAGGAACAGCACCTCATATTTCTCTCGGGCAGTTTACACCCCAGCGGTATGAACATTGACGTCTCCAACTTCAGATAGTCCCCGCTTCCCCTCTCTCTCTCTCCATCCCCTCCCCCTTCCCAGTCTTCCGGCCTCCGACTGCATCCTATCTCTGTCCCGCCCCCTCTCCCCCTGACATCAGTCCGAAGAAAGGTCTCGACCGGAAACGTCACCCGTTCCTTCTCTCCCCAGAGATGCTGCCCGACCCGCTGAGTTACCCCGGCATTTTGTCTGTATCCAGTGGGTTAATAGAAAGACGATCGAAAACACATCAAGCAACACAAATCAGAATTCGTACGTTCACTTGCCAAAAGGTTTCATCGCTACCCAGTAACAGTGCCACAGATACGACGTGAAACAATGTCAACGATGGAAAGTCATTCCAAGAAAGTAAAGAAGAATGCTCTTTGATAAGAGATGCAACAAACTAAACACTGAAATAAAGTAAAGGCAGACACACAATGCTGGAGTAACTCAGCGGGTCAGGTAGCATCTCTGGAGGGAAGGGAATGGGCGATGTTTTTCGGGTTGAGACCCTTCTTATAGACAATAGACAATAGACAATAGACAATAGGTGCAGGAGGAGGCCATTCAGCCCTTCGAGCCTGTACGCACCGCCATTCAATGCGATCATGGCTGATCACTCTCAATCAGTACCCCGTTCCTGCCTTCTCCCCATAACCCCTCACTCCGCTATCCTTAAGAGCTATATCCAGCTCTCTCTTGAAAGCATCCAACGAACTGGCCTCCGCTGCCTTCTGAGGCAGAGAATTCCACACCTTCACCACTCTCTGACTGAAAAAGTTCTTCCTCATCTCCGTTCTAAACGGCCTACCCCTTATTCTTAAACTGTGGCCCCTTGTTCTGGACTCCCCCAACATTGGGAACATGTTTCCTGCCTCTAATGTGTCCAATCCCCTAATTATCTTATATGTTTCAATAAGATCCCCCCTCATCCTTCTAAATTCCAGTGTATACAAGCCCAATCGCTCCAGCCTTTCAACATACGACAGTCCCGCCATTCCGGGAATTAACCTAGTGAACCTACGCTGCACGCCCTCCATAGCAAGAACATCCTTCCTCAAATTTGGAGACCAAAACTGCACACAGTACTCCAGGTGCGGTCTCACCAGGGCCCCGGTACAACTGTAGAAGGACCTCTTTGCTCCTATACTCAACTCCTCTTGTTATGAAGGCCAACATGCCATTGGCTTTCTTCACTGCCTGCTGTACCTGCATGCTTCCTTTCAGTGACTGATGCACTAGGACACCCAGATCTCGTTGAACTGATGTCAGGGGAGGTTTCCAAAGAAGGGTCTCCACCTGAAAAATGTCCCCCATTCCTTCCCTCCAGAGTCAAGTCAAGTCAAGTCAATTTTATTTGTACAGCACATTTGGACGAGGGAATTGAATGCAACATCTCTAAGTTTGCGGATGACACGAAGCTGGGGGGCAGTGTTAGCTGCGAGGAGGATGCTAGGAGGCTGCAGAGTGACTTGGATAGATTAGGCGAGTGGGCAAATGCATGGCAGATGCAATATAATGTGGATAAATGTGAGGTTATCCACTTTGGCGGCAAGAACAGGAAAGCAGAGTATTACCTGAATGGTGACCGATTGGGAGAAGGGGAGATGCAACGTGACCTGGGTGTCATGGTGCACCAGTCATTGAAAGCAAGCGTGCAGGTGCAGCAGGCAGTGAAGAAAGCGAATGGTATGTTGGCATTCATAGCAAGACGGTTTGAGTTTAGGAGCAGGGAGGTTCTGCTGCAGTTGTACAGGGCCTTGGTGAGACCGCACCTGGAGTATTGTGTACAGTTTTGGTCTCCTAACCTGAGGAAAGACGTTCTTGCCTTAGAGGGAGTACAGAGAAGGTTCACCAGATTGATCCCTGGGATGGCGGGACCTTCATATGAGGAAAGACTGGATAGACTGGGCTTGTACTCGCTGGAATTTAGAAGACTGAGGGGGGATCTTATAGAAACATATAAAATTCTTAAGGGGTTGGAGAGGCTAGATGCGGGAAGATTGTTCCCGATGTTGGGGGAGTCCAGAACCAGGGGTCACAGCTTAAGGATAAGGGGGAAGTCTTTTAGGACCGAGATGAGAAAACATTTCTTCACACAGAGAGTGGTGAGTCTGTGGAATTCTCTGCCACAGAAGGTAGTTGAGGCCAGTTCATTGGCTATATTTAAGAGGGAGTTAGATGTGGCCCTTTTTGCTAAAGGGATCAGGGGGTATGGAGAGAAGGCAGGTACGGGATACTGAGCTGGATGATCAGCCATGATCATATTGAATGGCGGTGCGTACAGGCTCGAAGGGCCGAATGGCCTACTCCTGCACCTATTTTCTATGTTTCTATGTTTCTATTTAAAAACAACCCACGTTGACCAAAGTGCTGTACATCAGTTCAGGCACTAAGAAACGAACATACAATGGCCCACAAACATAACAGCACATACATAAACAGTTCACAGCGCCCCCTCAGAGGGCCTCAAACGCTAGGGAGTAGAAATAGGTTTTGAGCCTGGACTTGAAGGAGTGGATGGAGGGGGCAGTTCTGATGGGGAGAGGGATGCTGTTCCACAGTCTAGGAGCTGCAACCGCAAAAGCGCCGTCACCCCTGAGCTTAAGCCCAGACCGCGGGATAGTGAGTAGCCCCAAGTCGGCCGACATGAGGGACCTGGAGATAGAGTGGTGGGTTAGAAGATTTTTGATGTGGGGGGGTGGGGGGGGAAGCCCGATTAGGGCATTGTTTGAGGAAGGATATTCTTGCTATTGAGGGCGTGCAGCGTAGGTTAATTCCCGGAATGGCGGGACTGTCATATGTTGAAAGACCGGAGCGACTAGGCTTGTATACACTGGAATTTAGAAGGATGAGAGGAGATCGTATAATATTATTAAGGGGATTGGACACGTTAGAGGCAGGAAACATGTTCCCAATGTTGGGGGAGTCCAGAACCAGGGGCCACACAGTTTAAGAATAAGGGGTAGGCCATTTAGAACGGAGATGAGGAAAAACTTTTTCAGTCAGAGAGTGGTGAATTTGTGGAATTCTCTGCCTCAGAAGGCAGTGGAGGCCAATTCTCTGAATGCATTGAAGAGAGAGCTGGATAGAGCTCCTAAGGATAGCGGAGTCAGGGGTTATGGGGAGAAGGCAGGAACGGGGTACTGATTGAGAATGATCAGCCATGATCACATTGAATGGCGGTGCAGGCTCGAAGGGCCGAATGGCCTCCTCCTGCACCCATTGTCTATTGTATGTGAATAGGAGGAGCTTGAAGTTGATTCTGTACTGTGCTGGGAGCCAGTGGAGAGAGGCCAGAATCGGGGTGATGTGGTCCCTTTTACGGGTACCCGTCAGGAGTCTCGCTGCGGCGTTTTGGACCAGTTGCAGGCGGGACAGGGATGATTGGCTGATCCCAGTGTATAGGGAGTTGCAGTAGTCTAGGCAGGAGGAGAGGAATGCGTGGCTGATTTGTTCAATGTCAGAGGCAGACATTCAATGTCATAGAACACATAGAAACATAGAAAATAGGTGCAGGAGTAGGCCATTCGGCCCTTCGAGCCTGTACGCACCGCCATTCAATATGATCATGGCTGATCATCCAACTCAGTATCCCATACCTGCCTTCTCTCCATACCCCCTGATCCCTTTAGCCACAAGGGCCACATCTAACTCCCTCTTAAATATAGCCAATGAACTGGCCTCAACTACCTTCTGTGGCAGAGAATTCCACAGATTCACCACTCTCTGTGTGAAGAAAAACTTTCTCATCTCGGTCCTAAAAGACTTCCCCCTTATCCTTAAACTGTGACCCCTTGTTCTGGACTCCCCCAACATCGGGAACAATCTTCCCGCATCTAGCCTGTCCAACCCCTTAAGAATTTTGTAAGTTTCTATAAGATCCCCCCTCAATCTTCTAAATTCCAGCGACTGGCAGAGGTGCTGCCTGTCCCGCTGAGTTACTCCAGCGTTTTGCGCCAACCTTCAGTTGAATGGTGTCAAGTTAGGAGGAGGGGGAGTTCAACGAGATCTGGGTGTCCTAGTGCATCAGTCAATGAAAGGAAGCATGCAGGTACAGCAGGCAGTGAAGAAAGCCAATGGAATGTTGGCCTTCATAACAAGAGGAGTTGAGTATAGGAGCAAAGAGGTCCTTCTACAGTTGTACCGGGCCCTGGTGAGACCGCACCTGGAATACTGTGTGCAGTTTTGGTCTCCAAATTTGAGGAAGGATATTCTTGCTATGGAGGGCGTGCAGCGTAGGTTCACTAGGTTAATTCCCGGAATGGCGGGACTGTCCTGTCATATGTTGAAAGGCTGGAGCGATTGGGCTTGTATACACTGGAATTTAGAAGGATGAGGGGGGATCTTATTGAAACATATAAGATAATTAGGGGATTGGACACATTAGAGGCAGGAAACATGTTCCAATGTTGGGGGAGTCCAGAACAAGGGGCCACACACAGTTTAAGAATAAGGGGTAGGCCATTTAGAACGGAGATGAGGAAGAACTTTTTCAGTCAGAGAGTGGTGAAGGTGTGGATTCTCTGCCTCAGAAGGCAGTGGAGGCCACAGTTCGTTGGATGCTTTCAAGAGAGAGCTGGATAGAGCTCTTAAGGATAGCGGAGTGAGGGGGTACGGGGAGAAGGCAGGAACGGGGTACTGATTGAGAGTGATCAGCCATGATCGCATTGAATGGCGGTGCGTACAGGCTCGAAGGGCTGAATGGCCTCCTCCTGCACCTATGTCTATTGTCTATTGTCTATTGAAACCAGCACCTGCAGCTCCTTCCAACGCACTGTAATGATGTACCAGGTACCAGGCACAACAAGTACCAGGGACTGTTGTACCTGTATGCCTTGACAACCACAGCATGTTTAACTCTCGGCCCAGCAGTAGAGTTTTTGCCCGTCCCTCAGAGAACCCGTTCGATCCTGACCCGGGTCCGTCTGCAACGGCCGTCTGCACGTTGCCTCTCCCCGTGTGACCTGCGTGGGTTTTTCTCCGGGCGCTCCGGTTTCCTCCCACACTCCAAAGACGTGCGGGTTTGTCGGTTAATTGCCTTCTGCGAATTGCCAATTGTCCATCGGGCCTTGGGCAGTCTCCTGGTCAGCGCGGATTTTCAGTGGGCCCGTTTCCGCGCTGAATCTCCAAAGACACGCTGAGGGGGTCTGTCTTAACCAGTATCAGCGGGTCTTAAAAGTAAAACATGGGCGGCACGGTGGCGCAGCGGTAGAGTTGTTGCCTTACAGCGAATGCAGCGCCATCGACTCGGGTTCGATCCTGACTACGGGCGCCGTCTGTACGGAGTTTGTACGTTCTCCCCCGTGACCTGCGTGGGTTTTCTCCGAGATCTTCGGTTTCCTGCCACACTCCAAAGACGTACAGGTTTGTAGGTTAATTGGGTGGGTAAATGTAAAAATTGTCCCTAGTGGGTGTAGGATAGTGTTAGTGTGCGGGGATCGCTGGGCGGCGCGGACCCGGTGGGCCGAAGGGCCTGTTTCTCTGCGCTGTATCTCCAAATCTAAAAAACATTAGCAAATTTGCGGATGGCACAAAGCTGGGTGGTAGTGTGAACTGTGAGGAGGATGCTATGAGGTTGCAGGGTGACTTGGACAGGTTGTGTGAGTGGGCGGATACTTGGCAGATGCAGTTTAATGTGGATAAGTGTGAGGTTATTCACTTTGGTGGTAAGAATAGGAATGCAGAGTATTATCTGAATGAATTATCCCACTTTTTAAGAAAGGAGGGAGAGAGAAAACGGGTAATTATAGACTAGTTAGTCTGACATCAGTGGTGGGAAGATGCTGGAGTCAATTATAAAAGACGAAATTGCTGAGCATTTGGATAGTGGTAACAGGATCATTCCGAGTCAGCATGGATTTACGAAGGGGAAATCATGCTTGACAAATCTACTGGATTTTTTAAGGATGTAACTAGGAAAATTGACAGGGGAGAGTCAGTGGATGTGGTGTACCTCGACTTTCAGAAAGCCTTCGACAAGGTCCCACATAGGAGATTAGTGGGCAAAATTAGGGCACATGGTATTGGGGGTAGGGTACTGACATGGATAGAAAATTGGTTGACAGACAGAAAGCAAAGAGTGGGGATAAATGGGTCCCTTTTGGAATGGCAGGCAGTGACCAGTGGGGTACCGCAAGGCTCGGTGCTGGGACCCCAGCTATTTACGATATACATTAATGACTTAGACGAAGGGATTAAAAGTACCATTAGCAAATTTGCAGATGATACTAAGCTGGGGGGCAGTGTGAATTGTGAGGAAGATGCAATAAGGCTGCAGGGTGACTTGGACAGGTTGTGTGAGTGGGCGGATACATGGCAGATGCAGTTTAATGTAGATAAGTGTGAGGTTATTCACTTTGGAAGTAAGAATAGGAAGGCATATTATTATCTGAATGGTGTCAAGTTAGGAGGAGGGGGAGTTCAATGAGATCTGGGTGTCCTAGTGCATCAGTCACTGAAAGGAAGCACGCAGGTACAGCAGGCAGTGAAGAAAGCCAATGGCATGTTGGCCTTTATGACAAGAGGAGTTGAGTATAGGAGCAAAGAGGTCCTTCTGCAGTTGTACAGGGCCCTGGTGAGACCGCACCTGGAGTACTGTGTGCAGTTTTGGACTCCAAATTTAAGGAAGGATATTCTTGTTATTGAGGGCGTGCAGCGTAGGTTAACCAGGTTAATTCCCGGGATGGCGGGACTGTCGTATGTTGAAAGACTGGAGCGATTAGGCTTGTATTCACTGGAATTTAGAAGGATGGGAGGGGATCTTATCGAAACGTATAAGATTATTAAGGGGTTGGACACGTTAGAGGCAGGAAACATGTTCCCAATGTTGGGGGAGTCCAGAACCAGGGGCCACACAGTTTAAGAATAAGGGGTCGGCCATTTAGAACTGAGATGAGGAAAAACTTTTTCAGTCAAAGAGTCGTAAATCTGTAGAATTCTCTGCCTCAGAAGGCAGTGGAGGCCAATTCTCTGAATGCATTCAAGAGAGAGCTAGATAGAGCTCTTAAGGATAGCGGAGTCAGGGGGTACGGGGAGAAGGCAGGAACGGGGTACTGATTGAGAATGATCAGCCACGATCACATTGAATGGCGGTGCGTACAGGCTCGAAGGGCCGAAGGCCGAATGGCCTCCTCCTGCACCTATTGTCTATTGTCTATTGTCTTCTGGCACGGTGGCGCAGCGGTAGAGTTGCCGCCTTACAGCGCTGGCAAAGAATCTTTGAAGCGCTTCCCTCCAGAAGGCGACTCCAGACTGTCAAAGCAGCCACAGCCGGACATAAAAACAACTTTTTTTCCACGAGTGATAGTTGTACTCAATAACCAAAGTCTGTAGTGTCTTTTTGCTCTGGTCTATTTTCACCCACAAGTTTAATAATAATAATAATAATACATTACATTTATATAGCGCTTTTCATATACTCAAAGACGCTTTACAGGGATTTAGAGAACATAGGGAAATGAATAAATAGATAAATAAGTCAATAAATAAACGAACAGAGAAAGGAGACAGAGGGTGGGGTGACCTTCAGCGGTTGAAGGCAGTGCTGAACAGGTGAGACTTCAGTGATGTTTTGAATGTGGTGAGTGTGGAGGAGTCTCTGACGGTTTGGGGTAGTGAGTTCCAGAGGGTGGGAGCAGCGATGGAGAAAGCCCTGTCCCCCCAGGATCTGAGTTTGGTCCGGATGGGGGGGGGGGGGATAGGAGATTGGCAGCGGCAGAGCGGAGGGTGCAGGTGGGAGTGTGCCTGTGGAGGAGGTCGGTCAGGTAGGATGGGGCCAGGTTAATGGAGGGCTTTGTAGGTCATGAGGAGGATTTTGTACTGGATTCTCTGGGGGATGGGGAGCCAGTGGAGTTTGTAAAGGACGGGGGTGATATGGTCACGGATCGGGGTGTGTGTGAGTAGACGGGCAGCGGAGTTTTGAATGTATTGAAGTTTACTGATGATTTTTGAGGGTGCGCCATAGAGGAGGCTGTTGCAGTAGTCCAGACGGGAGGTGATGAAGGCGTGGATGAGGGTTTCTGCAGCTGTGGAGGAGAGGGATGGACGGAGACGGGCAATGTTTTTGAGGTGGAAGAAGGCTGTCTTTGTGATGTGTTTGATGTGTTTGTCCCAATGTTGGGGGAGTCCAGAACCAGGGGCCACACACACACACAGTCTAAGAATAAAGGGGAGGCCGTTTAAAACTGAGGTGAGAAGAAACCTTTTCACCCAGAGAATTTGTTGTGAATTTGTGGAATTCTCTGCCACAGAGGGCAGTGGAGGCCAAATCACTGGATGGATTTAAGAGAGAGTTAGGTATAGCTCTAGGGGCTAGCGGAATCAAGGGATATGGGGAGAAGGCAGGCACGGGTTACTGATTGTGGATGATCAGCCATGATTGCAATGAGTGGCGGTGCTGGCTGGAAGGGCCGAATGGCCTCCTCTTGCACCTATGTAATGTTGTATCCTTATTGTTTTGATGTGTTGATGCTTTATTCTTAATTGTTAACTGTATGTTTATGGGGATGGAGAGAGAGAGGGGAGGCAAGGGTCACTTGAAGTTGGAGAAGTCAATGTTGATACCGCTGGGCTGCAAGCTGCCCAAGCGAAATACGAGGTGCTGTTCCTCCAATTTGCGCTGGGCCTCTCACTCTGACAATGGAGGAGGCCCAGGACAGAGAGGCCAGTCTGGGAGTGGGAGGGGGGAGGGAAAATAACTGCGGATGCTGGTATAAATCGAAGGTATCACAAAATGCTGGAGTAACTCAGCGTCTCTGGAGAGAAGGAATGGGCGACGTTTCGGGTCGAGACTAACTTTAGATAGTTCCTCTGTCCCTCTCTTCCCCTCCCCCTTCCCAGTTCTCCCACTGTCTTCCTCTGTCTCCACCTATATCCTTTCTTTGTCCCTCCCCCCCTCCCCTGACATCAGACTGACGAAGGGTCTCGACCCGAAACGTCACCCATTCCTTCTCTCCAGAGATGCTGCCTGACCCGCTGAGTTACTCCAGCCTTTTGTGCCCACCTGTTGTAGTTGATGGGCTGAGGCACCAGGTGGTGGCATTGTCCCATGACCAGCCTTGGCCAAGTCCCAGAATCCATCTCCAGCCGCCCAGTCCCACCTCACAGTGACCCGCGCCATCACACCCAGCCAACATCTGCCGCTCTTGCGGGAGGCCGTTCGGCCCATCATTCCCATCCTGGGGCCGACTGCACGCTCCCAAAAACACATTCCCCTAAACTACGAGATCTGGGTGTCCTAGTGCATCAGTCACTGAAAGGAAGCATGCAGGTACAGCAGGCAGTGAAGAAAGCCAATGGCATGTTGGCCTTCATAACAAGAGGAGTTGAGTATAGGAGCAAAGAGGTCCTTCTACAGTTGTACCGGGCCCTGGTGAGACCGCACCTGGAGTACTGTGTGTAGTTTTAGTCTCCAAATTTGAGGAAGGATATTCTTGCTATTGAGGGCGTGCAGCGTAGGTTTACTAGGGAAATTCCCGGAATGGCGGGACTGTCATATGTTGAAAGACTGGAGCGACTAGACTTGTATACACTGGAATTTAGAAGGATGAGAGGAGATCTTATCGAAACATATATGATTATTAAGGGGTTGGACACGTTAGAGGCAGGAAACATGTTCCGAATGTTGGGGGAGTCCAGAACAAGGGGCCACAGTTTAAGAATAAGGGGTAGGCCATTTAGAACGGAGATGAGGAAAAACTTTTTCAGTCAGAGAGTGGTGAAGGTGTGGAATTCTTTGCCTCAGAAGGCAGTGGAGGCCAATTCTCTGAATGCATTCAAGAGAGAGCTAGATAGAGCTCTTAAGGATAGCGGAGTCAGGGGGTATGGGGAGAAGGCAGGAACGGGGTACTGATTGAGAATGATCAGCCATGATCGCATTGAATGGCGGTGCGTACAGGCTCGAAGGGCTGAATGACCTCCTCCTGCACCCATTGTCTATTGTCTATTGTCTATTGACTAGACAAACATTTAGTCCCTGGAGTTATAAAAGTTGACAGTCCTGATGGCCTGTGGGAAGAAGCTCCGTCTCATCCTTTCCGTTTTCACAGCGTGACAGCGGAGGCGTTTGCCTGACCGTAGCAGCTGGAACAGTCCGTTACTGGGGTGGTAGGGGTCCCCCATAATGTTGCTGGCTCTGGATCTGCACCTCCTGATGTATAGGTCCTGCAGGGGGACGAGTGTAGTTCCCATGGTGCGTTCAGCCGAACGCACTACTCTCTGCAGGGCCATCCTGTCCTGGGCAGAGCTGTTCCCAAACCAGACTGTAATGTTGCCGGACAGGATGCTCTCTACAGCCCCAGAGTAGAAGCAATGAAGGATCCTCAGAGACACTCTGAATTTCCTCAGCTGTCTGAGGTGGTAAAGGCGCTGCTTTGCCTTACCCACCAGTGTGGCAATGTGTGTTGCCCATGTCAGATCCTCTGTGATGTGGACTCCCAGGTATTTAAAACTGCTCACCCTATCCACAGTAGACCCATTTATCTCCAGTGGCAGTGAGCCCTTCGAAAGTCCACAATCAGCTCCTTCGTTTTAGTGACATTCAAGAGGAGGCTGTTGTCCTGACACCAGACATCGGCTAGGTGGTAGGTTGTTGTAGCTTGTCGTAGACATTGTCGTAGTGGGGTGGGGGAGCGGTTTATCGGCAAACTAGGAGCAAAGAGGTCCTTCTACAGTTGTACAGGGCCCTAGTGAGACCGCACCTGGAGTACTGTGTGCAGTTTTGGTCTCCAAATTTGAGGAAGGATATTCTTGCTATGGAGGGCGTGCAGCGTAGGTTCACTAGGTTAATTCCCGGAATGGCGGGGCTGTCGTATGTTGAAAGGCTGGAGCGATTGGGCTTGTATACACTGGAATTTAGAAGGATGAGGGGGGATCTTATTGAAACATATAAGATAATTAGGGGATTGGACACATTAGAGGCAGATAACATGTTCCCAATGTTGGGGGAGTCCAGAACAAGGGGCCACAGTTTAAGAATAAGGGGTAGGCCATTTAGAACGGAGATGAGGAAGAACTTTTTCAGTCAGAGAGTGGTGAAGGTGTGGAATTCTCTGCCTCAGAAGGCAGTGGAGGCCAGTTCGTTGGATGCTTTCAAGAGAGAGCTGGATAGAGCTCTTAAGGATAGCGGAGTGAGGGGGGTATGGGGAGAAGGCAGGAACGGGGTACTGATTGAGAGTGATCAGCCATGATCGCATTGAATGGCGGTGCGTACAGGCTCGAAGGGCTGAATGGCCTCCTCCTGCACCTGTTGTCTATTGACATTTGCAGTTGCCGAAAGAATCGCCTGAGTGGAACAGGCCCCTTATTGTGTCCACCTGTTGTAGTTGATGGACTGAGGCACCAGGTGGTGGCATTGTCCCATGACCATCCTTGGCCAAGTCCCAGAATCCATCTCCAGCCGCCCAGTCCCACCTCACAGTGACCGGTGCCATCACACCCAGCCAACACCTGCCGCTCGTGCGGGAGGCCGTTCGGCCCATCATTCCCATCCTGGGGCCGACTGCACTCTCCCAAAAACACATCCCCCTGAACTAAACCCGCAACCGAACGAAACATTCCCAATTGTGTACACAGAAACATGGAAACATGGAAAATAGGTGCAGGAGGAGGAGGAGGCCATTCGGCCCTTTCAAGCCAGCACCGCCGTTCATTGTGATCACGGCTGATCGTCCACAATCAGTAACCCGTGCCTGCCTTCTCCCCATACCCCTTGATTGCACTAGCCCCCAGAGCTCTATCTAACTCTCTCTTAAATCCATCCAGTGATTCGGCCTCCACTGCCCTCTGTGGCAGAGAATTCCACAAATTCACAACAAATTCTCTGGGTGAAAAAGTTTTCTTCTCGCCTCAGTTTTAAATGGCCTCCCCTTTATTCTTAGACTTGTGTGTGTGGCCCCTGGTTCTGGACTCCCCCCAACACTGGGAACATTTTTACCTGCATCTGGCTTGTCAGGTCCTTTTATGATTTTATACGTCTCTCTAAGATCCCCCTCTCATCCTTCTAAACTCCAGTGAATACAAGCCCAGTATTTCCAATCTTTCCTCGTATGACAGTCCCGCCACCCCGGGGAATAACCTGGTGAACCCAGTCTATTCTTAGACTGTGTGTGTGTGTGTTTGGCCCCTGGTTCTGGACTCCCCCCAACACTGGGAACATTTTTCCTGCATCTGGCTTGTCCGGTCCTTTTATGATTTTATACGTCTCTGTGAGATCCCCCTCTCATCCTTCTAAACTCCAGTGAATTGCGTATCAACGCTTTCTCCATGGTTCCCGCCCGTTCCCAATGTGGTCTGATCTCTCCCGTGTGGGAAATGAGTGGGTATATTCGCCAGCTGCCGCCAGCTGTTATCGTTAAAGGGAAGGTTGGGATGACGAGAGGGTCTCGGCTGTTTGTGGTCAGCACGGTGATTTGTGCCGCTAAGTTGCTGGCTACGTTCTCTCCCCCGATCATCTACATCTAGACAATAGACAATAGACAATAGGTGCAGGAGTAGGCCATTCAGCCCTTCGAGCCAGCACCGCCATTCAATGCGATCATGGCTGATCACTATCAATCAGTACCCCGTTCCTGCCTTCTCCCCATACCCCCTCACTCCGCTATCCTTAAGAGCTCTATCCAGCTCTCTCTTGAAAGCATCCAACGAACTGGCCTCCACTGCCTGCTGAGGCAGAGAATTCCACACCTTCACCACCCTCTGACTGAAAAAGTTCTTCCTCATCTCCGTTCTAAATGGCCTACCCCTTATTCTCAAACTGTGGCCCCTTGTTCTGGACTCCCCCAACATTGGGAACATGTTATCTGCCTCTAATGTGTCCAATCCCCTAATTATCTTATATGTTTCAATAAGATCCCCCCTCATCCTTCTAAATTCCAGTATATACAAGCCCAATCGCTCCAGCCTTTCAACATACGACAGTCCCGCCATTCCGGGAATTAATCTAGTGAATCTACGCTGCACGCCCTCCATAGCAAGAATATCCTTCCTCAAATTTGGAGACCAAAACTGCACACAGTCCTCCAGGTGCGGTCTCACCAGGGCCCGGTACAACTGCAGAAGGACCTCTTTGCTCCTATACTCAACTCCTCTTGTTATGAAGGCCAACATTCCATTGGCTTTCTTCACTGCCTGCTGTACCTGCATGCTTCCTTTCATTGACTGATGCACTAGGACACCCAGATCTCGTTGAACTCCCCCTCCTCCTAACTTGACACCATTCAGATAATAATCTGCCTTTCTATTCTTACTTCCAAAGTGAATAACCTCACACTTATCTACATTAAACTGCATCTGCCATGTATCCGCCCACTCACACAACCTGTCCAGGTCACCCTGCAGCCTTATTGCATCTTCCTCACAATTCACACTACCCCCCAACTTAGTATCATCTGCAAATTTGCTAATGGTACTTTTAATCCCTCCGTCTAAGTCATTAATGTATATCGTAAATAGCTGGGGTCCCAGCACCGAACCTTGCGGTACCCCACTGGTCACTGCCTGCCATTCCGAAAGGGACCCATTTATCCCCACTCTTTGCTTTCTGTCTGTTAACCAATTTTCTATCCATGTCAGTACCCTACCCCCAATACCATGTGCCCTAATTTTGCCCACTAATCTCCTATGTGGGACCTTGTCGAAGGCTTTCTGAAAGTCGAGGTACACCACATCCACTGACTCTCCCTTGTCAATTTTCCTAGTTACATCCTCAAAAAATTCCAGTAGATTTGTCAAGCATGATTTCCCCTTCGTAAATCCATGCTGACTCGGAATGATCCCGTTACTGCTATCCAAATGCTCAGCAATTTCGTCTTTTATAATTGACTCCAGCATTTTCCCCACCACTGATGTCAGACTAACTGGTCTATAATTACCCGTTTTCTCTCTCCCTCCTTTCTTAAAAAGTGGGATAACATTTGCTATTCTCCAATCCACAGGAACTGATCCTGAATCTATAGAACATTGAAAAATGATCTCCAATGCTTCCACTATTTCTAGAGCCACCTCCTTAAGTACCCTGGGATGCAGACCATCAGGCCCTGGGGATTTATCAGCCTTCAGTCTATATCTATATACTAAACACTCTCGTTTGTTTGTTTGTCCGTTTGTTCCTCAACTACAGCCAAATCGGTGCACGATCGCGCGACAATTTTAGGCCCACCTTATCCATCGCCGTCCCCTTGGTGCCAATGGAGGACGTTTCATTGAAATCGGCGTTATATTTTTGAAGTTATTCACATTTTAAAGTTTAAATCTATCTGCTAGTGTGCTATCTATCTATCTGTCTGTCTGTCTGTCTGTCTGTCTGTCTGTCTGTCTGTCTGTCTGTCTGTCTGTCTGTCTGTCTGTCCGTCCGTCCGTCCGTCCGTCCGTCCGTCCGTCCATCCGTCCATCCATCCATCCATCCATCCATCCATCCATCCATCCATCCATCCATCCATCCATCCATCCATCTATCTTATCTGTCTGTCTGTCTGTCTGTCCGTCTGTCTGTCTGTCCGTCTGTCCGTCTGTCTGATGGGAACAAGAGGTGCTGAAATAGGGGAGGGAGGGGAGGGGAAGGAGGGGAGGGGGAGAGAGAGGGGAGAGAGGAGGAGAGAGGAGAGAAGAGGAAGGGCAGAGAAGGGAGGGGAGGGGAGGGGAGGGGAGGGGGGAGAGAGAGGAGGAGATGGGGGGAGGAGAGTGAAGAGGGAGGGGAGAGAGGAGGAGAGAGGAGAGAGAGAGAGGTGGGAGAGAGAGGAGGGGGAGGGAGAAGAGGAGGGAGAAGAGTGAGAGGGAGAGAGGAGAGGGGGAGAGAAGGGGAGGGGGAGAGAGAGAAGGGGAAGGGGAGGGGGAGAGAAGGGAGGGGAGAGAGGAGAGAACAGAGGGGAGAGAGAAAAAGGGTGGGGAGGGGGGAGAGAGGAGGGGGAAGAGAAGGAGGAGAGAGGAGAGGAGAGGGGAGAGGGGGAGAGAAGAGGGAGAGGGAGAGAGGAGGGGAGGGGGAGAGAGGAGGAGGGGAGAGAGGGGAGGGGAGAGGGAGGAGGGAGGGAGGAGAAGGGGGAGAGATAAGAGGAGGGAGGAGAGGGGGAGGAGAGAAGGGGGAAAGAGAGGAGGAGGATAGAGAGAGGAGAGGAGGGGGAGAGTGGAGCGGGAGGGGGAGAGAGAGGGGGAGAGAGAGGAGAGGGGGAGAGAGGAGGAGAGAGGAGGAGGGGGAGAGGGAGAGAGAAGGGGATGGAGGAGAGAGGGGAGGGAGGAGAGAGAGGAGGGAGAGTGGAGAGGGGAAGAGTGGAGGGGGAGAGAGGAGAGGAGGGGAGGGGAGAGAAGGGGGAGGGGAAGAGAAAAGGGGAGGGGAGAGGGGGAGAGAGAAGGGGGAGGAGGAGGGGAGGGGAGAGAGAGGAGGGAGGAGAGAGGGGAGGGGAGAGAGAGGGGGAGAGAGAGGGGGAGAGAGAGGAGGAGGATAGAGAGAGGAGAGGGGAGAGAGAGAAGAGGGGGAGAGAGGGGAGGGGGAGAGAGGAGAGCAGGGGAGAGGGAGAGAGGAGAGGGGGAGAGTGGAGAGGGAAGAGAGGGGAGGGGGGAGAGAGAGCTTTCTAAGGCGTGAGTTTGACCCTGCAGTTGTCTGACCTGTAAACTTTGCCCCGGGGAAGGCGGTCAGGGGGCAGAGGTCACTGCCCCAACAAGCTCAGAAAATGGCGGAGGTGGTTCCCATGGAAACCCACGGCTTAATATTCCGGGGGCGGCTTCTCCGGCCAAGCGGCCGATTGTAGTCAAGGCACAGACTCTGCAGTTGTACAGGGCCCTAGTGAGACCGCACCTGGAGTACTGTGTGCAGTTGTACAGGGCCCTAGTGAGACCGCACCTGGAGTACTGTGTGCAGTTTTGGTCTCCAGATTTGAGGAAGGATATTCTTGCTATTGAGGGCGTGCAGCGTAGGTTTACTAGGTTAATTCCCGGAATGGCGGGACTGTCATATGTTGAAAGACTGGAGCGGCTGGGCTTGTATACACTGGAATTTAGAAGGATGAGAGGGGATCTTATCAAAACGTATAAGATTATTAAGGGGTTGGACACATTAGAGGCAGGAAACATGTTCCCAATGTTGGGGGAGTCCAGAACCAGGGGCCACAGTTTAAGAATAAGGGGTCGGCCATTTAGAACGGAGATGAGAAAAAGCTTTTTCAGTCAGAGAGTTGTGAATCTGTGGAATTCTCTGCCTCAGAGGGCAGTGGAGGCCAATTCTCTGAATGCATTCAAGAGAGAGCTGGATAGAGCTCTTAAGGATAGTGGAGTCAGGGGGTATGGGGAGAGGGCAGGAACGGGGTACTGATTGAGAATGATCAGCCGTGATCACATTGAATGGCGGTGCGTACAGGCTTGAAGGGCCGAATGGCCTCTTCCTGCACCTGTTGTCTACTGTCTAAACCCGTCCTATCCATGTACCTGTCCAACTGTTAAACGATGGGATAGTCCCAGGCAGTGGAGGCCAATTCTCCGAATGCATTCAAGAGAGAGCTAGATAGAGCTCTTAATGATAGCGGAGTCAGGCAGCATCTGTGGAGAACGTGGATAGGTGACGTTTCACAGAGTGCTGGAGTAACTCAGCGGGTCAGGCAGCATCTGTGGAGAACACGGAATGGGTGACGTTTCGGGTCGAGACCCTTCTTCAGACTGGATAGTAGCAGCTTTTTTTACCCTTTAACCTACAAACCTGTGCGTCTTTGGAGTGTGGGAGGAAACCGGAGCGCCCGGAGAAAACCCACGCGGGTCACACGGGGAGAACGTACAAACAACTCCTTAATTGTGAACCATTGGGTCAAGGTGAAAGAGGGAAACATTTAACAGGAATCTGAGGGGTAACGTTTCCCACACAGAGGGTGGTGGGTGTGTGGAGCGAGCTGCCGGAGGAGGTAGTTGAGGCTGGGACCAATAGCCATCGTTTGAGAAACAGTTAAGACAGGTCCATGGACAGGACGGGTTTGGAGGGATGTGGGCCAAACGCGGGCAGGTGGGACTGGCGTAGGTGGGACAATGTTGGCCGGCGTGGGCGAGTTGGGGCCTGTTTCCGCGCGGTTTCGCTCTAAGACTCCAATAGGCAATAGGTGCAGGAGTAGGCCATTCGGCCCTTCGAGCCAGCACCGGCAGATCGACTCTACTCCGGCATTTTGCGTGTGTCTGTGAGTCTCTGACTCACCAAAGGGTGTCATTTACCGCGCGGTTTTGCCGATTTTACGGCCTTGAGCTGGAGCCCGTTGTCCATGGGAACTTGGCGTGGGTTGACTTTGGTTAATCTGCTTCTCCCCCCCCCCCCCCCCCCCCCCCACCCTGGGGGGCTGGCAGGTGCTGAGAACGCAGCCACAACAGCTGCTGATAGATGCTGGAGGAAACCCAATTGCTGGGACGAACATCAGGGCCGAGGGGGAGGGAGGGAGGGAGGGAGGGGGGGAGGGAGGGAGGGAGGGAGGGAGGGAGGGAGGGAGGGAGGGAGGGAGGGAGGGAGGGAGGGAGGGAGGGGAGGGAGGGGAGGGAGGGGAGGGAGGGAGGGAGGGAGGGAGGGAGGGAGGGAGGGAGGGAGGGAGGGAGGGAGGGAGGGAGGGAGGGAGGGAGGGAGGGAGGGAGGGAGGGAGGGAGGGGAGGGAGGGGAGGGAGGGGAGGGAGGGGAGGGAGGGAGGGAGGGAGGGAGGGAGGGAGGGAGGGAGGGAGGGAGGGAGGGAGGGAGGGAGGGAGGGAGGGAGGGAGGGGAGGGAGGGGAGGGAGGGGGGAGGGAGGGAGGGAGGGAGGGAGGGAGGGAGGGAGGGGAGGGAGGGAGGGAGAGAGGGAGGGAGGGAGGGAGGGAGGGAGGGAGGGAGGGAGGGAGGGAGGGAGGGAGGGAGGGAGGGAGGGAGGGAGGGAGGGAGGGAGGGAGGGAGGGAGGGAGGGAGGGAGGGAGGGAGGGAGGGAGGGAGGGAGGGAGGGAGGGAGGGAGGGAGGGAGGGAGGGAGGGAGGGAGGGAGGGAGGGAGGGAGGGAGGGAGGGAGGGAGGGAGGGAGGGAGGGAGGGAGGGAGGGAGGGAGGGAGGGAGGGAGGGAGGGAGGGAGGGAGGGGAGGGAGGGAGGGAGGGAGGTGGGTGATGTTTCTCTCTGTACACTGGCTGTTTTGTTCGGGCTGACTGCCACACACACACACACACCCGCTCACACTAACTGACACACACCTGCTCACAAGCACTAAACTACACTTTACACCCACACACACGCACGCACACACGCAAACACACACACACAAATACGCACATGCAGACACACACGCAAGCACACGGTAACACACATGTACACACATATAC
>NC_135971.1:13668540-13796715 GCF_053455715.1 Rhinoraja longicauda | reverse complement strand
AATTATTCTCGCTATTGAGGGCGCGCGGCGTAGGTTCACCAGGTTAATCCCCGGAATGGCGGGACTGTCGTACGTTGAAGGGCTGGAGCGGCTGGGCTTGTGTACGCTGGAATTTAGAAGGACGAGAGGGCATCTTATCGAAACGTAGAAACATAGAAAATAGGTGCAGGAGTAGGCCATTCGGCCCCTTCGAGCCTGCACCGCCATTCAATATGATCATGGCTGATCAAGACGTATATCTACTTTGCTGCTGTAACTTGAGGAAGGATATTCTTGCTGTTGAGGGCGTGCAGCGTAGGTTTACTAGGTTAATTCCCGGAATGGCGGGACTGTCGTATGTTGAAAGAATAGGGGCGACTAGGCTTGTATCCACTGGAATTTAGAAGGATGAGAGGGGATCTTATCGAAACGAATAAGATTATTAAGGGGTTGGACACGCTAGAGGCAGGAAACATGTTCCCAATGTTGGGGGAGTCCAGAACCAGGGGCCACACACAGTTTAAGAATCAGGGGGTCGGCCTTTTAGAACGAGATGAGGAGAAACTTTTCAGTCAGAGAGTTGTGAATCTGTGGAATTCCTCTGCCTCAGAAGCCTCAGTGGAGGCCAATTCTCTGGATGCTTTCAAGAGAGAGCTGGATAGAGCTCTGAAGGATAGCGGAGTCAGGGGTATGGGGGGAGAAGGCAGGAACGGGTACTGATTGAGAATGATCAGCCGTGATCACGGTGAATGGCGGTGCTGGCTCGAAGGGCCGATTGCGCTCCTCCTGCACCTATTGTCTATTGTCTATTGTCTGAACACGCTGCGGTTGTTAAAGGGCCTGTCCCACGTAGGCGGTTTTAAGGCGACTGCCGGCAACTAGGCTGTTGCCGAACTTTCGCCGGCGTTTGTCGCGGGCGTGATCGTGAGATAGGAGTCGTCCGAGGATCGTAGCGGGTCTCGACGCGCCGCTGAGAAACCGCCCGGTATGAAACTACTGGGCGGCAGCTGGCTTGTCGCCAGGGTATCGTCAATAGTCAATAGTCAAGAGTCGCATTACCCGCAGTTGAAACACTAAGACCAATAAGAATAATCAATAAAATGCAATAACACATACAATCATACACTAACACCAAACAAAAGAAACATCCATCACAGTGAGTCTCCTCCAGTCCCTCCTCACTGTGATGGAAGGCCACAATGTCTTTTCTCTTCCCTGCCGTCTTCTCCTGCGGTCAGGCTGTTGAACTTGGCCACGTCGGGGCGGTCGGGGCTCCGACATTGGAGCGCCACGCCGGACGGTTGAAAGGTCCGCGGCCTATTTCAGGCCGCGCCGGACGGTGAAAGGTCCGCGGCGGGCCGACCCAAGCCCCGCGATTCGGGGCGGGCGAACACGCTGCCTCTGCCGCTGCCGGAGCTCCCGATGTCGGCCCCCAACCAGGGGCCTGCGGGCTTCCGACGTCCAGGCGGCCCGCCCCGGAGCCTCCGGAGACGAGTCGCAGCCGCTCCCGCGGCATCCGCAGGCGGCCAGCGCCGCGGGTGGCGAGTCCGGGCCGTGGGCTCTGCGAACCAGAGCCCCAGGTGGTCCCAGGTGCATGGCCGGTGGTAGGCCGCAACGGGAACGGAGACACGACACAGAAACAAAGGTCGCGTCTCCGTTCGGGAGAGAGAATTTTACAGTTCCCGTTCCCTCCCTCCCCCCCCCCCACAAAACATAACATACAAACACTACACCATATTAAAACTACAATTCATACAAAAACAACAAACAACACTAAAGACAGACGGACTGCAGGCAAGCCGCAGCTGCGATGGCAGAACTGGCTCCTCCCGTAAGAAATCCGCTCGTAAGAAAATAACTGCAGACGCTGGTGCAAATCGAAGGTATTTATTTCACAAAATGCTGGAGTAACTCAGCGGGTCAGGCAGCATCTCAGGAGAGAAGGAATGGGTGACGTTTCGGGTTCAGAAAAGAAGAAGTAGTAGGTTTTCAGTCTGAAGAAGGGTCTCGACCCGAAACGTCACCCATTCCTTCTCTCCTGAGATGCTGCCTGACCTGCTGAGTTACTCCGGCATTTTGTGAAATAAATGTCGCCAGGTATCGTTGCCGTTGCATGCTGTCCCCAGGTTTGCTAGGTTCTCTCAGATGCATTTAGAAGCAGGTAACTCCATTCCCTCTCTCTAGATGCTGCCTGACCTGCTGAGTTGCTCCAGAATTTTGTGATACCTTAAATTAAATTTTGTGAAACCTTAAATTAAATTTTGTGATACCTTAAAGTCATTTGAAGGTACCATAAAATACTTGTGTTTAACCAATTTATTTACCGTCAGGGCATTTGACGGGTAGATTGGAGGCGGTCAGGTAAGCGTGGGAATTTTCGCGATGCTTATGGCCATCAACGATTACTTTTAAAGTGGGCACCCAACCCAGATATGCAACCCAGAAACCAGATATGCATCTCCCGCGCATTTTCATACAATGCCCACCCTCAGCACAAAAATCCATTTAGCCGCGTTTAGAATGAAAGATTTCTTAATACTGCTATTGTTAAACTGAAAGTCAATCCAGTTGATGCCTTGTTACCTTGTTACGCTTGGTTTTCAAGTAACCCGGGCAAGATGTTATATTTCAAAACTCTCAAGTAATTACCGACTTGTCAGTGATTTCAGCGAAAATTAGGACGCCGGAGAAGCATTGATAAGCGTGGGACTTTCGCGATGTTTCCGAAGACGGTGTAATCTCGACCTGACTAGGCATTGTCGTGGTCATTGTCTTGGTCATTGTCGTGGTCATTGTCTTGGTCATTGTCGTGGTCATTGTCGTGGTCATTGACGTGGTCATTGTCGCGGTCATTGTCACGATCATTGTCGTGGTCATTGTCGCGGTCATTGTCGTGGTCATTGTCGTGGTCATTGTCGTGGTCATTGTCGTGGTCATTGTCGTGGTCATTGTCATGGTCATTGTCGTGGTCATTGTCGTGGTCATTGTAGCGGTCATTGTCGTGGTCATTGTCGTGGTCATTGTCATGGTCATTGTCGTGGTCATTTTCGTGGTCATTGTCGTGGTCATTGTTGTGGTCATTGTCGTGGTCATTGTCGTGGTCATTGTCATGGTCATTGTCGTGGTCGTTGTCGTGGTCATTGTCGTGGTCATTGTTGTGGTCATTGTCGCGGTCATTGTCGCGGTCATTGTCGTGGTCATTGTCGTGGTCATTGTCGTGGTCATTGTTGTGGTCATTGTCGTGGTCATTGTCGTGGTCATTGTCGCGGTCATTGTCGAGGTCATTGTAGCGGTCATTGTCGTGGTCATTGTCGTTGGGTAAAAGAAGATTTTGGCGATCTGCTACGACTTTGACAGTCGTCGGAAGTCGCCTAAAAATCGCCCAAGTGCGACAGGGCCTTTAGGAGCCGGAATGGTCCATTTCCAAATCGCGGTAACATGTATGGCGTACTCTTTCAACAGATCCATCACGAAAATCCATCGACCCTGGCACGAACGTACTCGCTGGAACTTCTGCAAACCTTTCGGAAACAGGTAACGTAAAACTTAGATAGACGCAAAGGGCGCACGGTGGCGCAGCGGTAGAGTTGCTGCCTTACAGCGAATGCAGCGCCGGAGACTCAGGTTCGATCCCGACTGCGGGCGCCGCCTGTGCGGAGTTTGCACGCTCTCCCCGTGACCAGCGCGGGTTTTCTCCGAGATCTTCGGTTTCCTCCCGCACTCCAAAGACGTGCAGGTTTGTAGGTAGATTGGCTTGGTGAATGTACAAAATGGTCCCCAGTGCGTGTGGGGACCATTTTCGCGATGTTTCCGAAGACGCTGTCATCTCGACCTGACTCGGCGTTGTCGCGGTCAATGTCGTGGTCATTGTCGTGGTCATTGTCGTGGTCATTGTCGTGGTCATTGTCGTGGTCATTGTCGTGGTCATTGTCGTGGTCATTGTCGTGGTCATTGTCGTGGTCATTGTCGTGGTCAATGTCGTGGTCATTGTCGTGGTCAATGTCGTCGGGTAAAAGGTAATTTCGGCGATCTGCTACGACTTTGACAGTCGCCGGCAGGCGCCTAACAAATCGGCTAAAGTGGGACATGGGCCTTAAGGTTCTACAGGTGCAACAGTCCCTGGTACTTGTTGGAAGGAACTGCAGATGCTGGTTTAAACCAAAGGTAGACGCAAAGCGCCGGAGTAACTCAGCGGGTCAGGCAGCACCTCTGGAGAGAAGGGACGGGTGACGTTTCGGGTCGAGAAACGTCAATAGACAATAGACAACAGGTGCAGGAGGAGGCCATTCGGCCCTTCGAGCCTGTACGCACCGCCATTCAATGTGATCATGGCTGATCATTCTCAATCAGTACCCCATTCCTGCCTTCTCCCCATACCCCCTGACTCCGCTATCCTTAAGAGCTCTATCTAGCTCTCTCTTGAATGCATTCAGAGAATTGGCCTCCACTGCCCTCTGAGGCAGAGAATTCCACAGATTCACAACTCTCTGACTGAAAAAGTTTTTCCTCATCTCAGTTCTAAATGGCCTACCCCTTATTCTTAAACTGTGGCCCCTTGTTCTGGACTCCCCCAACATCGGGAACATGTTTCCTGCCTCTAGCGCGTCCAATCTCCTAATATCCTGGTAAATCTGCACTCTTTCCAGCTTGACGTTCACCTTCTTATGCCAAGGTGACCAAAACTGAACACTATGATCTAAGGTATTTATTCACAAAATGCTGGAGTAACTCAGCAGGTCAGGCAGCATCTCAGGAGAGAAGGAATGGGTGACGTTTCGGGTCGAGACCCTTCTTCAGACTGATGTCAGGGGGGGCGGGACAAAGGAAGGATATAGGTGGAGACAGGAAGATAGAGGGAGATCTGGGAAGGAGGAGGGGAAGAGAGGGACAGAGGAACTATCTAAAGTTGGAGAAGTCGATGTTCATACCGCTGGGCTGCAAGCTGCCCAGGCGAAATAAGAGGTGCTGTTCCTCCAATTTGCGGTGGGCCTCACTATGGCACTGGAGGAGGCCCATGACAGAAAGCTCAGACTGGGAATGGGAGGGGGAGTTGAAGTGCTCAGCCACCGGGAGATCAGTTTGGCCAACGCGGACCGAGCGCAGGTGTTGAGCGAAGCGATCGCCGAGCCTGCGCTCGGTTTCGCCGATGTAAATAAGTTGACATCTGGAGCAGCGGATGCAATAGATGAGACAGCTGGAGCAGCGGATGCAATAGTCTGAAGAAGGGTCTCGACCCGAAACGTCACCCATTCCTTCTCTCCCGAGATGCTGCCTGACCCGCTGAGTTACTCCAGCCTTTTGTGAAATAAATTCCTTCGATTTGTACCAGCATCTGCAGTTATTTTCTTACGCTACCTGGCGACAATCCAGCTGCCGCCGAGTAGTTTCTGAACATCCCGTACCGCCCCGATCAGTTCTTCACCCTCTCTCCCTCTCTCAGCAGATAAACCACGGACTACATCCGCACCCAAGCCAGACGCCAACAGGACAGAAACAGGTGAGGACCTTATGTGAGCGCCGGTATTAAAAAATACTTCGATCTGCTGCCCACAGTTATCTTCTGATGAATCCTCGCGGAGACCACAAATCTCGTGCCAGTACTCCAACACTTCAGAACATTTCACACGATTTTTTCCAGTTTTTTAACATTTTTGTTTTTTCACACAAAATAGGTGCAGGAGGAGGCCATTCGGCCCTTCGAGCCAGCACCGCCATTCAATGTGATCATGGCTGATCATTCTCAATCAGTACCCCGTTCCTGCCTTCTCCCTATACCCCCTGACTCCGCTATCCCTAAGAGCTCTATCTAGCTCTCTCTTAAATCCATCCAGTGAATCGGCCTCCACTGCCCTCTGTGGCAGAGAATCCCACAAATTCACAACAAATTCTCTGGGTGAAAAGGTTTTTTTCTCACCTCAGTATTAAATGGCCTCCCCTTTATTCTTAGACTGTGTGTGTGTGTGTGGCCCCTGGTTCTGGACTCCCCCAACATCGGGAACATTTTTCCTTCATCTAACTCGTCCAGACCTTTTATAATTTTATACGTCTCTATAAGATCCCCCTCTCGTCCTTCTAAACTCCATTGAATACAAGCGCAGTATTTCCAATCTTTCCTCATATGACAGTCCTGCCATCCCGGGGATTAACCTGGTGAACCCACGCTGCACTGCCTCAATAGCAAGGACGTCCTTCCTCAAATTAGGAGACCAAAGCCGCACACAATACTCCAGGTGTGGTCTCACAAGGGCCCTGTATAGTTTCCCACCATATAACCATATAACCATATAACAACTACAGCACGGAAACAGGCCCGTTCGGCCCTACCAGTCCACTCCGACCACTCTCTCTGACCTAGTCTCATCTACCTGCTCTCAGACCATAACCCTCTAATCCCCTCTCATCCATATACCTATCCAATTTACTCTTAAATAATAAAATCGAGCCAGCCTCCGCCACTTCCACCGGAAGCCCATTCCATACAGCCACCACCCTCTGAGTAAAGAAGTTACCCCTCATGTTACCCCTAAACTTTTGTCCCTCAATTCTGAAGCTATGTCCCCTTGTTGGAATCTTCCCCACTCTCAAAGGGAAAAGCCTACCCACGTCAACTCTGTCCGTCCCTCTCAAAATTTTTAAAACCTCTATCAAGTCCCCCCTCAACCTTCTACGCTCCAAAGAATAAAGACCCAACCTGTTCAACCTCTCTCTGTAGCTTAAGTGCTGAAACCCAGGCAACATTCTAGTAAATCTCCTCTGTACCCTCTCCATTTTGTCGACATCCTTCCTATAATTTGGCGACCAGAACTGCACACCATACTCCAGATTCGGCCTCACCAATGCCCTGTACAATTTTAACATTACGTCCCAACTTCTATACTCGATGCTCTGATTTATAAAGGCAAGCATACCAAACGCCTTCTTCACCACCCTATCCACATGAGATTCCACCTTCAGGGAACAATGCACAGTTATTCCCAGATCCCTCTGTTCCACTGCATTCTTCAATTCCCTACCATTTACCCTGTACGTCCTATTTTGATTTGTCCTACCAAAATGCAGCACCTCACACTTATCAGCATTAAACTCCATCTGCCATCTTTCAGCCCACCCTTCCAAAAGGCCCAAGTCTCTCTGTAGACTTTGAAACTCTACTTCATTACTAACTACACCACCTATCTTAGTATCATCTGCATATTTACTAATCCAATTTGCCACACCATCATCCAGATCATTAATGTAAATGACAAACAACAGCGGACCCAACACAGATCCCTGGGGCACTCCACTAGACACTGGCCTCCAACCTGACATACAATTGTCAACCGTTACCCTCTGGTATCTCCCATTCAGCCATCGTTGAAACCATCTTGCAACCTCACTATTAATACCCAACGATTTAACCTTCTTAATCAACCTTCCATGTGGAACCTTGTCAAATGCCTTACTGAAGTCCATATAGACATAGACCATATTTTGCTTGGGTAGTTTACACCCGAGCGGTATGAACGTTGACCTCTCTAACTTCAAGTAACCTTTGCTTTCCCTCTCTCTCCATCCCTCCCCCTTCCCAGTTCTCCCACCAGTCTCCCCCCTCCCCCCCCCCCCCCCCCCCCCCCCGCCATTCCCTTGATTCCCATCTCTGTTGATGTCTTGTTTAGGCGGCAAAACTAAGGAGGCAAATTATTATCCCAATGGTGTCAGATTAGGTAAGGGGAAAGTGCAACGAGACCTTGGTGTCCTTGTACACCAGTCACTGAAAGTAAGCGTGCAGGTACAGCAGGCAGTGAAGAAAGCTCACGGAATGTTGGCCTTCATAACGAGAGGAGTTGAGTGTAGGAGCAAAGAGGTCCTTCTGCAGTCGTACAGGGCCCTGGTGAGACCGCACCTGGAGTACTGTGTGCAGTTTTGGAAGGACGTCCTTGCTATTGAGGCAGTGCAGCGTAGGTTCACCAGGTTAATCCCTGGGATGGAGGGACTGTCATACGAGGAAAGATTGGAAAGACTAGGCTTGTATTCACCGGAGTTTTAGAAGGATGAGAGGGGATCTTATAGAGACTGTAGGAGCTTGAGAAGGTACAGAAACTGCCATTACAGAGAGGTATAAAATTATAAAAGGACTGGACAAGCTAGATGCAGGGAAAATTGTTCCCAATGTTGGGGGAGTCCAGAACCAGGGGGCCACACAGTTTAAGAATAAAGGGTCGGCCATTTAGGACTGAGATGAGGAAAAACCTTTTGATCCAGAGAGTTGTGAATCTGTGGAATTCTCTGCCGCAGAGGGCAGTGGAGGCCAATTCACTGGTTGAATTTAAGAGAGAGTTAGATAGAGCTCTAGGGGCTAGCGGAATCAGGGGATATGGGGAGAAGGCAGGCACGGGTTACTGATTGTGGATGATCAGCCATGATCACATTGAATGGCGGTGCTGGCTCGAAGGGCCGAATGGCCTCCTCCTGCACTTGTTTTCTATGTTTCCATGTTTCCATGTCATGGTCAGATCACCGTAGTGGCATTGGCATGGTACTAGTCTTAGATCATGGTGGTGGGATTGGCGTGGGAGTAGTCTTAGATCATGATAGTGGGATTGGCATGGGAGTAGTCTCAGATCTGCCACATCTATGTTGGACTGAATGGCCTGTTTGGTACTGTATTATGTAACAAACACCGATGAGCCAAAACATTGTGACCACCTGCCTGATATGCTGTTGGTCCTCCGTGTGCCGCCAAAACAGCGCCGCCCCGCCGAGGCGTGGACTCGACAAGACCCCTGAAGGTGTCCTGTGGTATCTGGCACAGAAACATTGGCAGCAGATCCTTTAGCAGAAAACCCCAACAAGCCTTGCCGTTTCACAGATGCTCTGACCCAGTCGTCTGGCCACAACAATTTGGCCCTTGTCAAAGTGGCTCAGGCCTTTACTCCTGCTCATTTCTCCTGCATCCAACACGTCAACTTCAAGAACTGTCCGTTCGCTTGCTGCCTGATATATCCCACCCCTTGACAGGTGCCATTGTAACAAGATAATCGATGTCGTTCACTTCGCTTGTCAGTGGTCATAATGTTTTGGCTGATCGGTGTAGAAACATAGAAACATAGAAAATAGGTGCAGGAGTAGGCCATTCGGCCCTTCGAGCCTGTACGCACCGCCATTCAATATGATCATGGCTGATCATCCAACTCAGTATCCCGTACCTGCCTTCTCTCCATACCCCCCTGATCCCTTTAGCCACAAGGGCCACATCTAACTCCCTCTTAAATATAGCCAATGAACTGGCCTCAACCACCTTCTGTGGCAGAGAATTCCACAGATTCACCACTCTCTGTGTGAAAAAAAACGTTCTCATCTCGATCCTAAAAGACTTCCCCCTTATCCTTAAACTGTGACCCCTGGTTCTGGACTTCCCCAACATCGGGAACAATCTTCCTGCATCTAGCCTGTCCAACCCCTTAAGAATTTTGTACGTTTCTCTAAGATCCCCCCTCAGTCTTCTAAATTCCAGCGAGTACAAGCCGAGTCTATCCAGTCTTTCTTCATATGAAAGTCCCGCCATCCCAGGGATCAATCTGGTGAACCTTCTCTGTACTCCCTCTAAGGCAAGAATGTCCTTCCTCAGATTAGGAGACCAAAACTGTACGCAATACTCCAGGTGTGGTCTCACCAATGCCCTGTACAACTGCAGCAGAACCTCCCTGCTCCTATACTCAAATCCCCTCGCTATGAATGCCAACATACCATTCGCTTTCTTCACTGCCTGCTGCACCTGCATGCCTACTTTCAATGACTGGTGCACCACGACACCCAGGTCACGTAGTTCAACAAACCCCTTGCAGGGGCACATATCAACTCTTCTTTCTTCTTCCAGCCGTGACAACACAACGGCCCACGACGACCCTAACCACAACACCAAAGAGTACTGGCACACAAAAGCCTGAAGCATCGAAACCAGGTGAGGAACCAGCAACCACCTCCCATCCTTCTGTTAGTTTATTGTCACGTGCACCGAGGTTAGGGGTTGCCAACTATCTCACTCCCAACTACGGGACAAGGTGACGTCACCGCCCCGCGCCCCATGTGACCTCATCCAGCCAGCGGCCGCGTGCTCCCGCTCCAGTAATGGCGGCCGCCCGGGCCGGGAGGCGGGTTGCTACGCATCCTCCGTTAGGCGGTGCCCGGGCCTCCGGGCCCACACTGTCCAGGCCTACAGTGTACGGGCCTACACTGTTCGGGCCTACAGTGTCCGGACCTACACTGTCCGGATCTACACTGTCCAGGCCTACACTGTCCGGGCCTACATTGTCTGGACCCACACTGTCCGGACCCACACAGTCCGGGCCTACACTGTCCGGGCCTACACTGTCCGGGCCCACACTGTCCGGACCCACACAGTCCGGGTTTACACTGTCCAGGCCTGCACTGTCCGGGCCTACAGCGCCCCCCGGGCCTACCCTGTCCGCGCCCACACAGTCCGGACCCACACAGTCCGGGCTTACACTATCCAGGCCTACACTGTCCGGGCCTACACTGTCCGGGCCTACACTGTACGGGGCTACACTGTCCGGGCCTACACTGTCCAGGCCCACACTGTCCAGGCCTACAGCGCCCCCTGGGCCTAATACAGGACAAGGTCGGTCCCCTACGGGACAAACCAATTTAGCCCAAACTATGGGATGTAGGCAACCCTAACCAAGGTACAGTAAAAATCATTTGTTGCGTGCTGACCAGCCAGCAGAAAGACAATACATGATTACAATCCAGCCATTTAGATTTAGATTTAGATTTAGAGATACAGCGCGGAAACAGGCCCTTCGGCCCACCGGGTCCGCGCCGCCCAGCGATCCCCGCACATTAACACTATCCTAGCACATTAACACTATCCTACACAAACTAGGGACAATTTTTGAAAAACATTTACCCAGTCAATTAACATACATACCTGCACGTCTTTGGAGTGTGGGAGGAAACCGAAGATCTCGGAGAAAACCCACGCAGGTCACGGGGAGGACGTACAAACTCCGTACAGAGGGCGCCCGTAGTCAGGAGCCCGTATACAGTGTATAGATGCATGATAGGGGAAAAACGTTTTAGGGCAGGGCAAAGCCAGCAAAGTCTGATCAAGGATAGTCCGAGGGTCACCAATGAGGTAGACTGTGGCAATCTTGTTTTTGTACTTTACCAGTGGAAAATTTATCAAAAGATCTTATCAGAGAACAGGAGCCTAAAATTGGATGCATTCACACTAATTCTAATGCACAAACTCTACATAAAAACAACAAACTCTAGATTAGAAGATGGGCACATAGTGCTGGTATAGAAGATGGGCACAGAGGCAGCTTAGAAACATAGAAACATAGAAAATAGGTGCAGGAGGAGGCCATTCGGCCCTTTGAGCCAGCACCGCCATTCATTGTGATCATGGCTGACCATCCACAATCAGTAACCCGTGCCTGCCTTCTCCCCATATCGCTTGATTCCACCAGCCCCCAGAGCTCTATACAAAATCTCTCTTAAATCCATCTTCAACTCCCCCTCCCACTCCCAGTCTGACCTCTCTGTCCTGGGCCTCCTCCAGTGCCATAGTGAGGCCCAGCGCAAATTGGAGGAACAGCACCTCATATTTCGCCTGGGCAGCTTGCAGCCCAGTGGTATGAACATTGACTTCTCCAACTTTAGATAGTTCCTCTGTCCCTCTCTTCCCCCCCCCCCCTTCCCAGATCTCCCTCTATCTTCCTGTCTCCACCTATATCCTTCCTCAGCCCCGCCCCCCCTGACATCAGTCTGAAGAAGGGTCTCGTCCCGAAACGTCACCCATCCCTTCTCTCCCGAGATGCCGCCTGACCCGCTGAGTTACTCCAGCATTCTGTGCCTGCCTTCGAGTTCGTCCCATTGTCATATGTACCAGCACAGATATGACATGGTGGTGCAGTGGTAGAGTTGCCGCCTTACAGCGCCAGTGATCCTGACCACGGGTGCCGTCTGTACGGAGTTTGTATGTTCTCCCCGTGACCCGTGCGGGCTTTCTCCCGGGATCGCCGGTTTCCTCCCACACTCCAAAGACGTGCAGGTCTGTAGCTTAATTGGCTTGGTTTATTTGTACATTCGCTGGTAAAAGCACCATTGAACTATTTGGCCATCTATTCGGGGTGTGGGGTCTATTTGTGGGAGTGAGTCTTGTGTGCAGTGCAAAGTTAGACAGCAGACAATAAACAATAGGTGCAGGAGGAGGCCATTCGGCCCTTCGAGCCATTCAATGTGATCATGGCTGATCTTCCACAATCAGTACCCCGTTCCTGCCTTCTCCCCGTACCCCCTGACTCCGCTATCCTTAAGAGCTCTATCTAGCTCTCTCTTGAATGCATTCAGAGAATTGGCCTCCACTGCCTTCTGAGGCAGAGAATTCCACAGATTCACCACTCTCTGACTGAAAAAGTTTTTCCTCATCTCCATTCAATGTGATCATGGCTGATCATCCACAATCAGTACCCCGTTCCTGCCTTCTCCCCGTACCCCCTGACTCCGCTATCCTTAAGAGCTCTATCTAGCTCTCTCTTGAATGCATTCAGAGAATTGGCCTCCACTGCCTTCTGAGGCAGAGAATTCCACAGATTCACAACTCTCTGACTGAAAAAGTTTTTCCTCATCTCCGTTCTAAATGGCCGACCCCTTATTCTTAAACTGTCCCCCTGGTTCTGGACTCCCCCAACATTGGGAACATGTTTCCTGCCTCTAACGTGTCCAACCCCTTAATAGTCTTATACGTTTCGATAAGATCCCCTCTCATCCTTCTAAATTCCAGTGTATACAAGCCTAGCCGCTCCAATCTTTCAACATACGACAGTCCCGCCATCCCGGGAATTAACCTGGTGAACCTACGCTGCACGCCCTCAATAGCAAGAATATCCTTCCTCAAATTTGGAGACCAAAACTGCACACAGTACTCCAGGTGCGGTCTCACTAGGGCCCTGTACAACTGCAGAAGGACCTCTTTGCTCCTGTCTCCAATAACCTTTGATAAAATGTCATCCCCCCCCCCCCCCACTGTTTCAACAGGACCGAAGTCAACAACCACTACAACGGTGGCGTGGATCTCAACAGCAACGAATGGATCGGGAACAGGTAAGGATTTTCTTAATCCTCCATATGTGGAATGGATGCTGCTCTGGTTGAAAATATCCACACGACCTTCAAATGCCCTTCGGCCCATCTTTCCCATGCCGACCCATTGATGCTGGTCCTACCTGTCCACGTTTCGGCCCACATCCCTCCAAATCTTTCCTCAATAGTAAGGATGTCCTGTCTCCTAATTTGTGGATATGCTGTAGGCCCGGACGCTGTAGGCCCTGACGCTATAGGCCTGGACAGTGTAGGCCTGGACTCTGTAGGCCCGGACAGTGTAGGCCTGGATGCTGTAGGCCCGGACAGTGTAGGCCTGGACGCTGTAGGCCCGGACGCTGTAGGCCCGGACGCTGTAGGCCCGGACGCTGTAGGCCCGGACACTGTAGGCCCAGACAGTGTAGGCCCGGTCACTGTAGGCCCGGACACTGTAGGTCCGGACACTGTAGGCTCGGATGCTGTAGGCCCGGATGCTGTAGGCCCGGACTCTGTAGGCCCGGACGCTGTAGGCCCGGACGCTGTAGGCCCAGACGCTGTAGGCCCGGACGCTGTAGGCCCGGACGCTGTAGGCCTGGACAGTGTAGGCCCGGACGTTGTAAGTCCGGACGCTGTAGGTCCGGACACTGTAGGCCCGGATACTGTAGGCCCGGACACTGTAGGTCCGGACACTGTAGGCCCGGACCGTGTAGGCCCGGACAGTGTAGGCCCGGACACTGTAGACCCGGACAGTGTAGACCCGGACTGTGTAGACCCAGACTGTGTAGGCCCGGGCGCTGTAGGCCCGGATGCTGTAGGCCCGGATAGTGTAGGCCCGGGCAGTGTAGGCCTGGAGGCCCAGGCGCCGCCTAACGGAGGTTGCGTAGCAACCCGCCTCCCGGTCCGGGCGGCCGCCATTGGTGGAGCGGGAGCACGTGTCCGCTGGCTGGGTGAGGTCACGTGGGGCGCGGGGCAAGGTGACGTCACCTTGTCCCTTATTTGGGAGTGGGGAAGTTGGCAACCCCTGGTAAGGTCACCCCTCATCCTCCTGCGCTCCAAGGGATGTGGTCCCAGCCTGCTCAACCTCTCCCGACAGCTCGGATCCGAAGAACGTCTTCGTAAATCTTTCTCCGTACCCCTTCCCAGCCTGACAAGGTGTCATTTGGGCCAAAGGGCCGTGTTTCCACGCTGCGTGGCTCCACGGCTCCAACTTCTACGTACGACGAACAAGGTGGGTGACAGTCATAAAAGAAGGCGAGCTTCTAAAATACTTTTTCTCTTTTGTCAGAAGCCCCCCGAACATCGACCGGCAAACAACCAGCGACCAAAACAACAGATCCCCCGACAAAGAAAACAGGTAGGGACGATTGCATTCTGTCAAGGCTGTTTCAACAAGAGAGAATCATTGTGGTTTATTAGAGACTAGACCAAGTGGATCCATTGGGCCCAAACCTCTCCAGCATTGGTACAGCACCCTCTCCTCCCCCACTCCCCCACTCCCCCCTCCCCCCCCCCCTCCATCCCCCTCAACCCCCCTTAACCTCCCTCCCCCCCCCTCCCCCCCTCCTCCCTCCCTCGGAGATAGATTTACACTTTAAAATGTGAATAACTTTACCGTGGCGCAGCGGTAGAGTTGCCGCCTTACAGCGAATGCAGCGCCGGAGACTCAGGTTCCATCCTGACTACGGGCGCCGTCTGCACGGAGTTTGCACGTTCTCCCCGTGACCCGCGTGGGTTTTCTCCGAGATCTTCGGTTTCCTCCCACACTCCAAAGACGTGCAGGTGTGTAGGTTAATTGACTGGGTAAATGTGAAAATTGTCCCTAGTGGGTGTAGGATAGTGTCAATACAATACAATACAATACAATACAATACAATACAATACAATACAATATATCTTTATTGTCATTGTACCCAGGGGTACAACGAGATTGGAAATGCGCCTCCCATACGATGCAATAATTTAAGTAATTAACAGCAACCCAACGAAACGAAACAGTTGTAACAGTTTTTAGACAGGGTAAAGTGCAAGTTGATCTATGCGTTGTGGCCATCCGGCTCAGCAGGACCGGTTCATAGCAGCTATGGCCCTGGGGATGAAGCTGTTCCTGAGTCTGGAGGTGCGGGCGTAGAAGGCCTTGTATCGTCTGCCCGATGGAAGGAGTTCGAACAGACTGTTGCAGGGGTGTGAAGAGTCTTTGTGGATGCTGGTGGCTTTTCTGAGGCACCGTGTGTTGTAGATGCCCACCAAGTCTGGTAGCTGTGTTCCGATGGTCCTCTGAGCTCTATGGGCTACCCGCTGAAGAGCTTTCCTTTCTGCCTCCGTGCAGCTGAGGTACCACACAGGGATGCCATGCGTTAGGATGCTCTCTATGGTGCAGCGGTAGAAGGTCGTCAGCAGCTGTTGGGGTAGAATGTGCGGGGATCGCTGGGCGGCGCGGACCCGGTGGGCCGAAGGGCCTGTTTCCGCGCTGTATCTCTAAATCTAAAAAAACCTAAAATCTAAAAATATAACACCGATTTCAATGAGACTTCTTCCATTAGCACCAAAGGGACGTCGGTGAGTAAAGTGGGCCTAAGATTGTCGCGCTATCGTGTACCATATTGGCTGTAGTTCAGGAACAAACAGACAAACAAACGAGCGTTTTAGTATATAGATACAGCATGGAAACAGGCCCCCTCGGCCTACCAAGTCCGTGCCGACCAATGAGTACACACTAGTTCTATCCTACACTCTAAGGTCAATTTACAAAGGACAAGGGCCTGTTTAGTGTCATAGAGTCATAGAGTGTGTATTGTATTCGGCCCAACTTGCCCACACCGGCCAACTCATCCCATCTACTCTAGTCCCACCTGCCCTCGTTCAGTCCATACCCCTCCAAACCTGCCCTATCCATGTGCCTGTCCAACTGTTTCCTAAACGCACGCGGTAGAGTTGCTGCTTTACAGCGAATGCAGCGCCGGAGACTCAGGTTCGATCCTGACTACGGGTGCTGCACTGTAAGGAGTTTGTACGTTCTCCCCGTGACCTGCGTGGGTTTTCTCCGAGATCTTCGGTTTCCTCCCACACTCCAATGACGTGCAGGTATGTAGGTTAATTGGCTGGGTAAATGTAAAAATTGTCCCTAGTGGGTGTAGGATAGTGTTAATGTGCGGGGATCGCTGGGCGGCACGGACTTGGAGGGCCGAAAAGGCCTGTTTCCGGCTGTATATATATGATATGATATGATATGATATGATATGATAGTCCCAGTCTCAACTACCTCCTCTGGCGGCTTGTTCCATACACCCACCACCCTCTGTGTGGAAAGAAATCACCCCTCAGATTGCCATTAAATCTTTACCCCTTAACAATAGACAATAGACAATAGACAATAGGTGCAGGAGGAGGCCATTCGGCCTTTTGAGCCAGCACCGCCATTCAATGAGATCATGGCTAATCATTCTCAATCAGTACCCCGTTCCTGCCTTCTCCACATACCCCCTGACTCAGCTATCCTTAAGAGCTCTATCCAGCTCTCTCTTAACCCTAAACACTACGCCATAGATCGGCCGTAAGTGTAAACTGTCCATCGTGTGTGCAGGATAGTGTTGGTGTGCGGGGATCGCTGGTCGGCACGGACTCGGTGGGCCGAAGGGCCTGTTTCCGCGCTGTATCTCTGAAGCTAAACGGATCAAAAAAATCCGGAGGGAAAGGGCGTGTTTAGGTGATGTGAGGCAGAGGTGCCAGCAGCAGCTTAAACGGGCCGAATGGCCTGTTTCCGTTTCGCCAACTTCTGTGCTTGAAGGTCAAGGTGAGAGGAAGAATTAGAAGAAGGCTGGCTTCTAAAATATTTCTCCCTCTCGGCAGTCGCCCCCAAAACGTCGACCACCAGGGAACCAGACACTACAACAACACATTCCCCAGCAAGGAGAACCGGTGAGAAAATATCTGCACCTATCACGGCTGTTTTTAATGAGAGAGTCATCGAGTGCTAAAGACAAGGAGCGACCTTGATAAAGTGCGACCGATTGATGTCCTTTCTCCAGAGTTTGCATGCAGGTACAGCAGGCAGTGAGGAAAGCTAATGGCATGTTGGCCTTCGTGACAAGAGGAGTTGAGTACAGGAGCAAAGAGGTCCTTCTGCAGTTGTACAGGACCATGGTGAGACCGCGCCTGGAGTACTGTGTGCAGTTTCGGTCTCCAGATTTGAGGAAGGACATTCTTGCTATTGAGGGCGTGCAGCGTAGGTTCACCAGGTTAATTCCCGGGATGGCGGGACTGTCGTACGTTGAAAGACTGGAGCGACTGGGCTTGTGTACGCTGGAATTTAGAAGGATGAGAGGGGATCTTATTGAAACATATAAGATTATTAAGGGGTTGGACACGTTAGAGGCAGGAAACATGTTCCCGATGTTGGGGGAGTCCAGAACAAGGGGCCACAGTTTAAGAATAAGGGGTAGGCCATTTAGAACGGAGATGAGGAAAAACGTTTTCAGTCAGAGAGTTGTGAATCTGTTGAATTCTCTGCCTCAGAAGGCAGTGGAGGCCAATTCTCTGGATGCATTCAAGAGAGAGTTAGATAGAGCTCTTAAGGATAGCGGAGTCAGGGGGTATGGGGAGAAGGCAGGAACGGGGTACTGTTTGAGAATGATCAGCCATGATCACATTGAATGGCGGTGCGTACAGGCTCGAAGGGCCGAATGGCCTCCTCCTGCACCTATTGTCTATTGTCTATTGACTCGAGGGACCTGAGCTTCTCGGGAGAGGTTGGGGCAGGCTGGGACTCTCTGTTCCTTGGAGCGCAGGAGGATGAAGGGTGATCGTATCGAGGTGCACAAGATGGTGGGAGGAATAGACCGGGCAGATGAACAGAGTCTCTTGCCCAGAGTAGGGGAATCGAGAACGAGGTTTAAGGTGAAACGATTTAGTAGGAACCTGAGGGGTAACTTTTTTTTACACAAAGGATGGTGGGAGTATGGAACGAGCTGCCGGAGGAGGTTGTGGAGGCTGGGACTATCATGAGGTTTAAGAGAATCATGAGGCAGGGGGAGGGAAAAGACATTCTGGCCTTTCATCACAGTGAGGAGGTGACTGGAGGAAATAAATTGACTATTGACTATTGACTATATATTTGGACAGGTACATGGATAGGACAGCATTAGAGGTGTATAGAGCCAAACGCAGGCTGGTGGAACTAGTGTAGAAGAGACTTTGGGTTGCCAACTGTCCCGTATTAGCCGGGACATCCCGTATTTTGGGCTAAATTGGTTTGTTCCGTATGGGACAGCCCTTCTCCCGTATTAGGCCCGAGGGGCGCTGTAGGCTCGGACACTGTAGGCCCGGACACTGTAGGCACGGACACTATAGGCCCGGACACTGTAAACCCGGACACTGTAGGCCTGGATACTGTAGGCCCAGACGCTGTAGGCCCGGACACTGTAGGCCCGGACACTGTAGGCCCGGACACTGTAGGCCCTGACTCTGTAGGCCCGCACACTGTAGGCCCGGACACTGTAGGCCCGGACACTGTAGGCCCAGACACGGTAGGCCCGGACACTGTAGGCCCGGACACTGTAGGCCCAGACACGGTAGGCCCAGACACTGTAGGCCCGGACACTGTGGGCCCGGACACTGTAGGCCCGGACACTGTAGACCCAGACACTGTAGGCCCGGACACTGTGGGCCCGGACACTGTGGGCCCAGACATGGTAGGCCCGGACACTGTGGGCCCAGACACTGTAGGCCCGGACACTGTGGGCCCGGACACTGTGGGCCCAGACATGGTAGGCCCAGACATGGTAGGCCCAGACATGGTAGCCCGTGGGCCACTGTCATCCCGGACAGGGTAGGCCCGGGCACCGCCTAACGGAGTTTGCGTAGCAACCCGCCTCCCGGCCCGGGCGGCCGCCATTGGTGGAGCAGGAGCAGGTGGCCGCTGGCTGGGTGAGGCCACGTGGGGCACGGGGCAAGATGATGTCACCCTTTGTCCCTTATTTGGGAGTGAGGAAGTTGGCAACCCTGGACATGTTGGTCAGCGTGGGCAAGTTGGGCATGAGGGGCCTGTTTCCACGCTGTGTGACTATGACTATAACTTTTATGCAACGAGGACAAAGTGGGGAAGAGAAAATATAAGAGTAGGCAGGCTTCTAAAAATACTTTTCTCTTTGGACAGAAGCCCCCAAAACATCGACCAGCAAAGAACCGGAGACCAAACCAACACATTCCCCAGCAAAGAAAACAGGTGGGAATGACCTACTTACGATCAAGACTGTTTTAATGAGAGTGATCGAGTTTTTACTTTGTGTGATACAGCCTGTGAACAGGCCCTTCGGCCCACCGAGTCCATGCCGACCACAAATCCGTGACGTACACCCTTTTTATCCCACACACGAGGGACAATCTATGGAAGCCTACAAACCCACAAACTCAGAGGGCAGTGGAGGCCAATTCTCTGAATGCATTCAAGAGAGAGCTGGATAGAGCTTTTAAGGATAGCGGAGTCAGGGGGTATGGGGAGAAGGCAGGAACGGGGTACTGATTGAGAATGATCAGCCATGATCACATTGAATGGCGGTGCTGGCTCGAAGGGCCGAATGGCCTCCTCCTGCACCTATTGTCTATTGTCTATTGTCTAAACCCGCGCTTCTCTGTGGAATGTGGAAGGGTTTTTGTGTCAGGTTCACCAGGTTAATTCCCGGAATGGCGGGACTGTCGTACGTTGAAAGACTGGAGCGACTAGGCTTGTACATGCTGGAATTTAGAAGGATGAGAGGGGATCTTATTGAAACATATAAGATTATTAAGGGGTTGGACACGTTAGAGGCAGGAAACATGTTCCCAATGTTGGGGGGAAGTCCAGAACCAGGGGCCACACACAGTTTAAGAATAAGGGGTCGGCCATTTAGAACGGAGATGAGGAAAAACATTTTCAGTCAGAGAGTTGTGAATCTGTGGTATTCTCTGCCTCAGTAGGCTGTGGAGGCCAATTCTCTGGGTGCTTTCAAGAGAGAGCTAGATAGATCTCTGAAGGATAGCGGAGTCAGGGGGTATGGGGAGAAGGCAGGAACGGGGTACTGATTGTGGATGATCAGCCATTTTCACATTGAATGGCGGTGCTGGCTCGAAGGGCCGAATGGCCTCCTCCTGCACCTATTGTCTATTGTCTATTGTGTGTTGTCTACCTTTGAGCAGTTTTGACCCCACCCCCATATCTGCAGAAGGATGTGCTGGCTCGGGAGAGGGTCCAGAGGAGGTTTTTCGTGAGAACTATCTCGGGGATGCGTGTGCTAACGTACGAGGAAGAGTTGTTGCCCCAGGGCTTGTTCTCGCTGGAGTTTAGAAGAATGAGGGGGGAGGGGGGTCTCATTGAAACTTACTGAGTAACGAAAGGCCTGGATAGAGTGGATGTGGAGAGGATGTTTCCACTAGTGGGAGAGTCTAGGACCAGAGGTCACAGCCTGAAAATCGAAGGATGTACCTTCACAATGGAGACAAGGAGGGATTTCTTCAGCCAGAATCTGTGGAATAGAATAGAAAGGCAGATTATTATCTGAATGGTGTCAAGTTAGGAAGAGGGGATGTTCAACGAGATCTGGGTGTCCTAGTGCATCAGTCACTGAAAGGAAGCATGCAGGTACAGCAGGCAGTGAAGAAAGCCAATGGCATGTTGGCCTTCGTAACAAGAGGAGTTGAGTATAGGAGCAAAGAGGTCCTTCTACAGTTGTACCGGGCCCTGGTGAGACTGCACCTGGAGTACTGTGTGCAGTTTTGGTCTCCAAATTTGAGGAAGGATATTCTTGCTATTGAGGGCGTGCAGCGTAGGTTCACTAGGTTGATTCCCGGAATGGCGGGACTGTCGTATGTTGAAAGGCTGGAGCAATTAGGCTTGTATACACTGGAATTTAGAAGGATGAGGGGCGATCTTATTGAAACATATAAGATAATTAGGGGATTGGACACATTAGAGGCAGGAAACATGTTCCCAATGTTGGGGGAGTCCAGAACAAGGGGCCACAGTTTAAGAATAAGGGGTAGGCCATTTAGAACGGAGATAAGGAAGAACTTTTTCAGTCAGAGAGTGGTGAAGGTGTGGAATTCTCTGCCTCAGAAGGCAGTGGAGGCCAGTTCGTTGGATGTTTTCAAGAGAGAGCTGGATAGAGCTCTTAAGGATAGCGGAGTGAGGGGGTATGGGGAGAAGGCAGGAACGGGGTACTGATTGAGAGTGATCAGCCATGATCGCATTGAATGGCGGTGTTGGCTCGAAGGGCTGAATGGCCTCCTCCTGCACCTATTGTCTATTGTCTATTGTCTATTGAATCTGTTGCTACAGACGGCTGTGGAGGCCAAATCATTGGGTATTTTTAAAGCAGAGATTGATGTGGTCTTGATTAGGAAAGATTATGGGGAGAAGGCAGGAGAATGGAGTTGAGAGGGGAAAAAAATAGATCAGCCATGATCAAATGGGAGAACAGGCTCGATGGGCCGAATGGCCTTAAAACCATATGTCTTATGGTCTTAGAGTGATACAGTGTGGAAACAGGCCCTTCGGCCCATCTTGCCCACACCGGCCAACATGTCCCAGCTACACTAGTCCCAGCTGCCAGTGTTTGGCCCATATCCCTCCAAACCTGTCCTACCCATGCACCTGCCTAGATTTTAGATTTTTTAGATTTAGAGATACAGCGCGGAAACAGGCCCTTCTGCCCACCGGGTCCGCGCCGCCCAGCGATCCCCGCGCACTAACACTATCCTACACACACTAGGGACAATTTTTACATTTGCCCGGCCAATTAACCTACGTATCTGTACGTCCTTGGAGTGTGGGAGGAAACCGAAGATCTCGGAGAAAACCCACGCGGGTCACGGGGAGAACGTACAAACTCCGTACAGACGGCGCCCGTAGTCAGGATCGAACCTGAGTCTCCGGCGCTGCATTCGCTGTAAGGCGGCAACTCTACCGCCTCGCCACCGTGCTGCCCGTGCCTAACTGTCTCTTAAACGTTGGGATGGTCCCAGCCTCAACTACCTCCTCTGGCAGCTCGTTCCACACACCCACCACCCTCTGTGTGAAAAAGATACCCCTCAGGTTCCTATTAAATCTTTTCCCCCTTCACCTTGAACCTACGTCCTCTGGTCCTCGATTCTCCTACTCTGGGCAAGAGAAATCTTTGAGGCTGTCTGATCTATTCCTCTCATGATTCTATCCCTCATCCTCCTGCGCTCTAAGGGATGTAGTTCCAACCGCGTGCTCAATCCGATAGCTCGGATCTGAAAAACATTTTTTGGTCTCCAAATTTGGTCTCCAAATTTGAGGAAGGATATTCTTGCTATTGAGGGCGTGCAGCATAGGTTTACTAGGTTAACTCCCAGAATGACGGGACTATCATATGTTGAAAGACTGGAGAGAAAACGGGTAATTATAGACCAGTTAGTCTGACATCAGTGGTGGGGAAGATGCTGGAGTCAATTATAAAAGACGAAATTGCTGAGCATTTGGATAGCAGTAACAGGATCATTCCGAGTCAGCATGGATTTACGAAGGGGAAATCATGCTTGACAAATCTACTGGAATTTTTTGAGGATGGAACTAGGAAAATTGACAGGGGAGAGTCAGTGGATGTGGTGTACCTCGACTTTCAGAAAGCCTTCGGCAAGGTCCCACATAGGAGATTAATGGGCAAAATTAGAGCACATGGTATTGGGGGTAGGGTACTGACATGGATAGAAAATTGGTTGACAGACAGAAAGCAAAGAGTGGGGATAAATGGGTCCCTTTCGGAATGGCAGGCAGTGACCAGTGGGGTACCGCAAGGTTCGGTGCTGGGACCCCAGCTATTTACGATATACATTAATGACTTAGATGAAGGGATTAAAAGTACCATTAGCAAATTTGCAGATGATACTAAGCTGGGGGGTAGTGTGAATTGTGAGGAAGATGCAATAAGGCTGCAGGGTGACTTGGACAGGTTGTGTGAGTGGGCGGATACATGGCAGATGCCGTTTAATGTAGATAAGTGTGAGGTTATTCACTTTGGAAGTAAGAATAGGAAGGCAGATTATTATCTGAATGGTGTCAAGTTAGGAAGAGGGGATGTTCAACGAGATCTGGGTGTCCTAGTGCATCAGGCACTGAAAGGAAGCATGCAGGTACAGCAGGCAGTGAAAGACTGGAGCGATTGGGCTTGTATACACTGGAATTTAGAAGGATGAGGGGCGATCTTATTGAAACATATAAGATAATTAGGGGATTGGACACATTAGAGGCAGGAAACATGTTCCCAATGTTGGGGGAGTCCAGAACAAGGGGCCACAGTTTAAGAATAAGGGGTAGGCCATTTAGAACGGAGATGAGGAAGAACTTTTTCAGTCAGAGAGTGGTGAAGGTGTGGAATTCTCTGCCTCAGAAGGCAGTGGAGGCCAGTTCGTTGGATGCTTTCAAGAGAGCTGGATAGAGCTCTTAAGGATAGCGGAGTGAGGGGTTATGGGGAGAAGGCAGGAACGGGGTACTGATTGAGAGTGATCAGCCATGATCGCATTGAATGGCGGTGCTGGCTCGAAGGGCTGAATGGCCTACTCCTGCACCTATTGTCTATTGTCTATTGTCTATTGACTAGGCTTGTATACTACTGGAATTTAGAAGGACGAGAGGAGATCTTATCGAAACGTATAAGATTATTAAGGGTTTGGACACGTTAGAGGCAGGAAACATGTTCCCAATGTTGGGGGAGTCCAGAACCGGGGGCCACAGTTTAAGAATAAGGGGTAGGCCATTTAGAACTGAGATGAGGAAAAACTTTTTCAGTCAGAGAGTTGTGAATCTGTGGAATTCTCTGCCTCAGAAGGCAGTGGAGGCCAATTCTCTGAATGCATTCAAGGGAGAGCTGGATAGAGCTCTTAAGGATAGCGGAGTCAGGGGGTATGGGGAGAGGGCAGGAACGGGGTACTGATTGAGAATGATCAGCCATGATCACATTGAACGGCGGTGTTGGCTCGAAGGGCCGAATGGCCTCCTCCTGCACCTATTGTCTATTGTCTATCTTCGTAAATCTTCTCTGCGCCAACTTTGCAGCCTGACAACGTGTCATTTGGGCCGTGTTTCCACGCTGCGTGGCTCCACGGCTCCAACTTCTACGTACGAAGAACAAGGTGGGAGACAGTCATAAGAGAAGGTGGGCTTCTAAAATACTTTCTTTCTTTTGTCAGAAGCCCCCCGAACATCGACCGGCAAGCAACCAGCGATCAAAACAACTGATCCCCCGACAAAGAAAACAGGTAGGAACGACTGCTTCAACGAGAGAGTCATCGAGTCTTTAGCTTTAGTGATTACGCCTGGCCCACCGATTCCGTGTCGCCCAACAATGTCATGTACAATACAATACAATATATCTTTATTGTCATTGTACAGGGGGTACAACGAGATTGGGAATGCGCCTCCCATACGATGCAATAAATTAATTAGCTAGTCACTATTAATTTAAACAACCCAATGAAACAAATTGTAACAGTTTTAAAACAGAATAAAGTGCAAGTAGATCTGTGCCGGTTCACTGTGCGTTGTGACCATCCGGCTCAGCAGGACCGGTTCACAGCAGCTATGGCCCTGGGGATGAAGCTGTCCCTGAGTCTGGAGGTGCGGGCGTAGAAGGCCTTGTATCGTCTGCCCGGTGGTAGAAGTTCGAACAGACTGTTGCAGGGGCGTGAGGAGTCTTTGTGGATGCTGGTGGCTTTTCTGAGGCATCGTGTGTTGTAGACGCCCTCCAAGGCTGGTAGCTGTGTTCCGATGGCCCTCTGAGCTCTATGGACTACCCGCTGAAGAGCTTTCCTCTCTGCCTCCGTGCAGCTGAGGTACCACACAGGGATGCCATGTGTTAGGATGCTCTCTATGGTGCAGCGGTAGAAGGTCGTCAGCAGCTGTTGGGGTAGACCAGACTTCCTTCAGTGTTCTCAGGTAGAACAGTCGTTGCTGTGCCTTCTTGACCAGCGCAGCAGTGTTATTGGACCATGTTAGGTCCTCCGAAATATGAGTGCCCAGAAACTTGAAGCTGGACACCCTCTCCACACTGTCCCCGTTGATAGAGATCGGGGCGTATTCCCCGTTATGTGACCTACGGAAGTTGATGATCAGCTCCTTGGTCTTGGTGGTATTTAGGGACAGGTTGTTATCCGAGCACCAGTCCGCCAGGTTCTGCACCTCCGCTCTGTATTTTGTTTCATCCCCGTTGGTGATAAGCCCGATCACCGTTGTGTCGTCTGCAAACTTGACAATGGTGTTGGTGTCGAATGCAGGAACACAGTCGTGTGTGAAGAGGGAGTAGAGCATGGGGCTCAGTACACAGCCCTGTGGTGTGCCGGTACTCAGGGTGATAGTGGGGCCCATTCTCACTGCCTGCGGTCGTTCCAGCAGGAAGTCTAGGATCCAGTCGCATAACGACGAGCTGAGGCCTAGCTGGTGGAGTTTGGTGATGAAAGAATGGCCTTCATAGCAAGAGGATTTCAGCATCGGAGTAAAGAGGTCCTTCTGCAGTTGTACAGGGCCCTGGTGAGACCGCACCTGGAGTACTGTGTACAGTTTTGGTCTCCTAATTTGGAGAAGGAAACCCTTGAGATTGAGGCAGTGCAGCGTAGGTTCGCGAGATCGATCCCCGGGATGGCGGGACTGACACACGAGGAAAGATTGAAAAGACTGGGCTTGTATTCACTGGAGTTTAGAAGGATGAGAGGGGGATCTTATAGAGACGTATGAAATTATAAAAGGACTGGACAAGCTAGATGCAGGAAAAATGTTCCCAATGTTGGGTGAGTCCAGAACCAGGGGCCACACACACAGTCTAAGAATAAAGGGGAGGCCGTTTAAATACTGAGGTGAGAAGGAACTTTCTCACCCAGAGAATTTGTTGTGAATTTGTGGAATTCTCTGCCACAGAGGGCAGTGGAGGCCAATTCACTGGATGAATTTAAAAGAGAGTTAGATAGAGCTCTAGGGGCTAGCGGAATCAAGGGATATGGGGAGAAGGGTTACTGATTGTGGATGATCAGCCGTGAACACAATGAATGGCGGTGCTGGCTCGAAGGGCCGAATGGCCTCCTCCTGCACCTATTTTCTATGTTTCTATGTTTCCATCTAACACAGTAGGGACAATTTACAGCAACCAATTAACCTGCAAACCTGCACATCTTTGGAGTGTGGGAGGAAACCGGAGCACCCGGAGAAAACCCACGCAGGTCACGGGGAGAACGTGCAAACTCCGTGCAGGCAGCACCCGTGGTCGGGATGGAACCCGGGTCTCTGGTGCTGTGAGGCAGCAACTCTACCGGGGTGCCACCCAGAGTTATGCGGGCGTGGAAGCCGACCTTTGGGCCCATTGAGCCCATGCCAGCCCACCAAGCATCCCTCCACACAGATCCCAGTTTGTAACCACACCACATTCCCGCACCACACCACACCAACACGGTCGATTGTCCCAAGTGTGTGGGGATGGGGTAGAGCCTGAGGAAGATGCGGGTAGAATAAACTGGGGTTAACTGAGTCTGAAGAAGGGTCTCGACCCCGAAACGTCACCCATTCCTTCTCTCCAGAGATGCTGCCTGTCCCGCTGAGTTACTCCGGCATTTTTGTGTCTAAACGGAGATTAACGTAGGATTGGTGTAAGTGGGTCATTTTTGGTTGTTTCTTGAAAGATTTTAGATTAGTTTTAGAGCGGAAACAGGCCCTAGATAGAGCTCTTAAGGATAGCGGAGTCAGGGGGTATGGGGAGAAGGCAGGAACGGGGTACTGATTGAGAATGATCAGCCATGATCACATTGAATGGCGGTGCGTACAGGCTCGAAGGGCCGAATGGCCTCCTCCTGCACCTATTGTCTATTGTCTATTCGGCCCACCGGGTCCGCGCCGACCAGCGATCCCCGCACACTGACGCTGTCCCACACACACACCGGGGACAATTTACTCTCAGACCAAGCCAATTCATCTACAAACCCGCACGTCTTTGGAGCGTGGGAGGAAACCGAAGATCGCGGAGAAAATACATTACGAACAAGTTTATTGGCCAAGAATGTGCATATACAAGGAATACAAGGAACCCACGCGGGTCACGGGGGGAAACGTACAAACTCCGTACAGGCAGCACCCGTGGTCGGGATGGAACCCGGGTCTCCGGCGCTGCATTCGCTGTAAGGCAGCAACTCTACCGCCGCGCCACCGTGACGCGGTGTGTCGTGGGCTCGATCGGACGAAGGGCCTGTTTCAGTGTTGCGACTCCATGGAATTATAACCATGCGGTCGTCCATTAACTGTCTTTATCTCCTTGGCAGATCTTCCAAAAGCAACCGTTGCCACCGTGTATGGAGTCAGCACGTCACCCACCAAACCACTGAGAACAGGTACAGTCTGAAGAAGGGTCTCGACCCGAAACGCCGCCCATTCCTTCTCTCCAGAGATGCCGCCTGACCCGCTGAGTTACTCCAGCTATTTGCGTCTATCTTCAATAGACAATAGACAATAGACAATAGACAACAGGTGCAGGAGGAGGCCATTCGACCCTTCGAGCCAGCACCGCCATTCAATGTGATCATGGCTGATCATTCTCAATCAGTACCCCGTTCCTGCCCTCTCCCCGTACCCCCTGACTCCGCTATCCTTAAGAGCTCGATCTAGCTCTCTCTTGAATGCATTCAGAGAATTGGCCTCCACTGCCTTCTGAGGCAGTGAATTCCACAGATTCACAACTCTCTGACTGAAAATGTTTTTCCTCATCTCAGTTCTAAATGGCCGACCCCTTATTCTTAAACTGTGGCCCCTGGTTCTGGACTCCCCCAACATCGGGAACATGTTTCCTGCCTCTAACGTGTCCAACCCCTTAATAATCCTATACGTTTCGATAAGATCCCCTCTCATCCTTCTAAATTCCAGTGTATACAAGCCTAGTCGCTCCAGTCTTTCAACATATGACAGTCCCGCCATTCCGGGAATTAACCAAGTGAACCTACGCTGCGTGAATGCGATCTTACTCTAGCTAAATATTTTTGTAAAAAAAAAAAGAAGAAAAAAAGAGATGAACAGACTTGGCTCTGTGGCCCATTAAACCCTTCTCTCTCTTTGTCCTCAGAGCTCCCAGAACCACCAGTTACCCGTGAGTGGGGGGTCACGGATGGAGAGACCAAGAACATGTCGGGAGGAGGTAAAGACGGGACCGAAGGTAGCAGAGAGGAGCAAGATAGACCACTCGGCCCTAAAAACCATAGTACGCCACGCCGCCATTTTAGTAGGCAGAAACTCGCAGAAACATGTAAAAAGAAAGATAACACAAATCTGTGAGTTGATAGATTTGCAGGTATATTCTGCATTTTAATGGCGTCATCACACATACTGTTCCCCAAAACACTGATTACACTGCGAGAGGCGGGCTTTGCTTACTAAAATGGCGGCCGTTACGTACTACACTTTCAATGGAGTGGTCCATCTTGTTCCTCTGGTATCTTTGGGCGGGACTGAAGACGGGGCGGGATAGTTTCCACCGGCGGAGGATAGTCTCGGACTAGAGGGCGCCGCCTCGGAATTAAAGGACGTTCTTTTGGGAAGGAGACGAGGGGGAATTTCTTTAGTCAGGGGGCGGTGAATCTGCGGGATTCTTTGCCACAGACGGCTGTGGAGGCCAAGTCAGTGGGTATGTTTGAGGCAGAGGTAGATAGATTCTTGATTGGCGCGGGTGTCAGGGGTTACGGGGAGAAAGCAGGAGAATGGGGTTAGGAGGGGAGAGATGGATCGGCCACGATTGAATGGCGGAGTAGACTTGATGGGCCGAATGGCCTAATTCTACTCCTATTCCTTATGACAATCTTTCCCTCCTTCTGTTCTGCCGTAAGAAATGAATAGATGCCCATGCAGAAGGTAGGAGTGGACAATAGACAATAGACAATAGGTGCAGGAGGAGGCCATTCGGCCCTTCGAGCCAGCACCGCCATTCAATGTGATCATGGCTGATCATCCTCCACACTCACCACATTCAAAACATCACTGAAGTCTCACCTGTTCAGTACTGCCTTCAACCACTGAAGGTCACCTCACCTTCTGTCTCCTTTCTCTGTTCGTTTACTTATTTATCTATTTATTCACTTCCCAATGTTCTAGAAATCCCTGTAAAGCGTCTTTGAGTGTTTGAAAAGCGCTATATAAATGTAATGCATTATTATTATTATTATTATTATTAATCAGTACCCCGTTCCTGCCTTCTCCCCATACCCCCTGACTCCGCCATCCTTAAGAGCTCTATCCAGCTCTCTCTTGAATGCATTCAGAGAATTGGCCTCCACTGCCCTCTGAGGCAGAGAATTCCACAGATTTACAACTCTCTGACTGAAAAGGTTTTTCCTCATCTCCGTTCTAAATGGCCGACCCCTTTATTCTTAAACTGTGCGTGGCCCCTGGTTCTGGACTCCCCCAACATTGGGAACATGTTTCCTGCCTCTAGCGTGTCCAACCCGCTTAATAATCGTATATGTTTCGATAAGATCCCCTCTCATCCTTCTAAATTCCAGTGTATACAACCTTAGCCGCTCCGGTCTTTCAACGTACGACAGTCCTGCCATTCCGAGAATTAACCGAGTAATCCAGGTTTATCGTCTGTTATTCTCATGTGCACTGAGGTACAGTGAAAAGCATCATTGCCCACCTTTGCTATCCAGTCAACGGAAAGATCACACACGGTTACAATCGAGCCATCCTCAGTGCCACAGGTGCAGGACAACCCGAAAAGTCGCCCATTCGTTCCACACAGAGAGTTGCTGCCTGTCCCGCTGAGTTACTCCAGCATGTGTTACTCCAACACTAAGTTGGCGTCGGCCATCTTCTATGGAGTGGTCTGCTGGAGCAGCAGCATCTCAGCGGTGGAGGGGACGAGACTCGACAAGCCGGTCAGGAAGGCCAGCTCTGTCCTGGGTTGCCCCCTCGACTCAGTGCAGGCGGTGGGAGAGAGGAGGATGATGGCAAAGTTAACATCGCTGCTGGACAACGACTCCCACCCCATGCAGGACACTGTCACAGCACTGAGCAGCTCCTTCAGTGACAGACTCCTTCACCCCAAGTGCGTGAAGGAGAGATATTGGAGGTCCTTCCTTCCCGCTGCTGTGAGACTGCACAACCAGCACTGCTCCCAGCAGAGGAGTCAACAGACCAGTCAAGGAAAAACGCAGTAAATACAATACAATACAATACAATATATCTTTATTGTCATTGTACCCAGGGGTACAACGAGATTGGGAATGCGCCTCCCATACGATGCACTAATTTAGGTAATTTAGACAGCAGCAACCCAACGAAACGAACAGTTGTAACAGTTTTGGACAGGGTAAAGTGCAAGTTGATCTATGCGTTGTGGCCATCCGGCTCAGCAGGACCGGTTCATAGCAGCTATGGCCCTGGGGATGAAGCTGTTCCTGAGTCTGGAGGTGCGGGCGTAGAAGGCCTTGTATCGTCTGCCCGATGGAAGGAGTTCGAACAGACTGTTGCAGGGGTGTGAAGAGTCTTTGTGGATGCTGGTGGCTTTTCTGAGGCATCGTGTGTTGTAGATGCCCTCCAAGTCTGGTAGCTGTGTTCCGATGGCCCTCTGAGCTCTATGGACTACCCGCTGTAGAGCTTTCCTTTCTGCCTCCGTGCAGCTGAGGTACCACACAGGGATGCCATGCGTTAGGATGCTCTCTATGGTGCAGCGGTAGAAGGTCGTCAGCAGCTGTTGGGGTAGACCAGACTTTTTCAGTGTTCTTAAGTAGAACAGTCTTTGTTGTGCCTTCTTGACCAGCGCAGCAGTGTTATTGGACCATGTTAGGTCCTCCGAAATGTGAGTGCCCAGAAACTTGAAGCTGGACACTCTCTCCACACTGACCCCATTGATAGAGATCGGGGCATATTCCCCGTTATGTGACCTACGGAAGTTGATGATCAGCTCCTTGGTCTTGGTGGTGTTTAGGGACAGGTTGTTATCCGAGCACCAGTCCGCCAGGTTCTGCACCTCCGCTCTATAGTTTGTTTCATCCCCGTTGGTGATCAGCCCGATCACCGTTGTGTCATCTGCAAACTTGACAATGGTGTTGGTGTCGATGACAATTATCCTTTTATCTTTACTTTTATTTATAATGAATGTTCTCTTGCTATCCAATTTGCTGCTGTAACACTGCAACTTTCCCCGGTGTGGGACGAATAAAGGAATATATTATTATTATTTTGTGTCGGCACAGGGAGTAACGTTTAGTGCAGGATAAAGTCCGATCAAAGGTTGTCCGAGGAATTTATTTCACAAAATGCTGGAGTAACGCAGGCGGGACAGGCAGCATCTCAGGAGAGAAGGAATGGGTGACGTTTCGGGTCGAGACCCTTGTTCAGACTGATGTCAGGGGGGCGGGACAAAGGAAGGATAAAGGTGGAGACAGGAAGACACTGGGAGAACTGGGAAGGGGGAGGGGAAGAGAGGAACTATCTAAAGTTGGAGAAGTCAATGTTCATACCGCTGGGCTGCAAGCTGCCCAGGCGAAATATGAGGTGCTGTTCCTCCAATTTCCGCTGGGCCTCACTATGGCACTGGAGGAGGCCCATGACAGAAAGGTCAGGCTGGGAGTGGGAGGGGGAGTTGAAGTGCTCAGCCACCGGGAGATCAGGTTGGTTAAGGCTGGTTAAGATCAGGTTGGTTAAAGGTTGTCCGAGGGTCTCCAATGAGGTGGTTGGGAGGTCGGGACCGCTCTCCAGCTGGTGAGAGGTCGGTTTTCGGCTGCCTGATAACAGCCGGGAAGAAACGGTCCCTGAATCTGGAGGTGTGCGTTTCCACGCTTCTGGGATCTGAACGGACTTTTCCTATCCCACACGTTCGATGTTTTTGCAACACCCGAAATTTCAGGGTGTTCCGCTGTCACGCGTTAGCTGTGTTAGACAATAGACAATAGACAATAGACAATAGGTGCAGGAGTAGGCCATTCAGCCCTTCGAGCCAGCACCGCCATTCAATGCGATCATGGCTGATCACTCTCAATCAGTACCCCGTTCCTGCCTTCTCCCCATACCCCCTCACTCCGCTATCCTTCAGAGCTCTATCCAGCTCTCTCTTGAAAGCATCCAACGAACTGGCCTCCACTGCCTTCTGAGGCAGAGAATTCCACACCTTCACCACTCTCTGACTGAAAAAGTTCTTCCTCATCTCCGTTCTAAATGGCCTACCCCCTTATTCTTAAACTGTGGCCCCTTGTTCTGGACTCCCCCAACATTGGGAACATGTTTCCTGCCTCTAATGTGTCCAATCCCCTAATTATCTTATATGTTTCAATAAGATCCCCCCTCATCCTTCTAAATTCCAGTGTATACAAGCCCAATCGCTCCAGCCTTTCAACATACGACAGTCCCGCCATTCCGGGAATTAACCTAGTGAACCTACGCTGCACGCCCTCCATAGCAAGAATATCCTTCCTCAAAGTTCCCAAGAAACTTTGTTTTCATAAGCGATAGGAGCAGAATTAGGCCATTCGGCCCATCAAGTCTACTCCGCCATTGAATCGTGGCTGATCTATCTCTCCCTCCTAACCCCATACTCCTGCCTTCTCCCCGTAACCTCTGACACCCGCACTAATCAAGAATCTATCAATGTCCGCCGTATCAACTCACGAACTTAGACGTTTATGTAAAAAAAAATGTACTGATAATGGTATTGGTAGGGGATGGGTAAAAATGGTGGTTAGCATGGCTGAGCTGAAGGGCCTGCTTCTGTGCTGTACGCCTCAACGCGCCTTGTGAATCTTACCTTCTTCCAACAGGAGTGCTGCAAACAACTGCCGCCAATGAGCTGGAGCCCTCGATACCACAGCCGACAAACCAAACGGAATCAGGTAGTAAATGCGTTCGGTTCCGGGCACCGTGTTATAGGAAAGATGTTGTCAAGCTGGGAATGGGTACAGAGAAGATTTACGAGGATGTTGCCAGGACTCGAGGGTGTGAGCTATAGAAACATAGAAACATAGAAAATAGGTGCAGGAGTAGGCCATTCGGCCCTTCGAGCCTGTACGTACCGCCATTCAATATGATCATGGCTGATCATCCAGCTCAGTAGCCTGTACCTGCCTTCTCTCCATACCCACTGATCCCTTTAGCAAAAAGGGCCACATCTAACTCCCTCTTAAATATAGCCAATGAACTGGCCTCAACTACCTTCTGTGGCAGAGAATTCCACAGACTCACCACTCTCTGTGTGAAGAAATGTTTTCTCATCTCGGTCCTAAAAGACTTCCCCCTTATCCTTAAGCTGTGACCCCTGGTTCTGGACTCCCCCAACATCGGGAACAATCTTCCCGCATCTAGCCTTTCCAACCCCTTAAGAATTTTATATGTTTCTATAAGATCCCCCCTCAGTCTTCTAAATTCCAGCAAGTACAAGCCCAGTCTATCCAGTCTTTCCTCATATGAAAGTCCCGCCATCCCAGGGATCAATCTGGTGAACCTTCTCTGTACTCCCTCTAGGGCAAGAACGTCTTTCCTCAGGTTAGGAGACCAAAACTGCACACAATACTCCAGGTGCGGTCTCACCAAGGCCCTGTACAACTGCAGCAGAACCTCCCTGCTCCTAAACTCAAATCCTCTTGCTATGAATGCCAACATACCATTCGCTTTCTTCACTGCCTGCTGCACCTGCACGCTTGCTTTCAATGACTGGTGCACCATGACACCCAGGTCACGTTGCATCTCCCCTTCTCCCAATCGGTCACCATTCAGGTAATACTCTGCTTTCCTGTTCTTGCCGCCAAAGTGGATAACCTCACATTTATCCACATTATATTGCATCTGCCATGCATTTGCCCACTCGCCTAATCTATCCAAGTCACTCTGCAGCCTCCTAGCATCCTCCTCGCAGCTAACACTGCCACCCAGCTTCGTGTCATCCGCAAACTTAGAGATGTTGCATTCAATTCCCTCGTCCAAATCATTAATATACACTGTAAATAACTGGGGTCCCTGCACTGAGCCTTGCGGTACCCCACTAGTCACTGCCTGCCATTCCGAAAAGGACCCGTTTATTCCTACTCTTTGCTTCCTGTCCGCCAACCAATTTTCTATCCACCTCAACACTGAACCCTCAATACCGTGTGCTTTAAGTTTGTACACTATAGGGAGAGGTTGAGCAGGCTGGGTCTCTGTTCCTTGGAGCGCAGGAGGATGAGGGGCGGTCTTACAGAGGCGTATAAAATCGTGAGAGGAATAGATCGGGTAGACGCACAGAGTCTCTTGCCCAGAGTAGGGGAATCGAGGACCAGAGGACATGGGTTCATGGTGAAGGGGAAAAGGTGTAACAGGGATCTGAGGGGTAACTTTTTCACACAGAGGGTCGTGGGTGTGTGGAACGAGCTGCCGGAGGAGGTAGTTGAGGCTGGGACTCAGTTTAAGACTGCAGGTAGACTGGGAAAATCAGGTTGGAAATGGACCCCAGGAAAGAGAGTTTGTAGAGTGCCTTCGAGATGGATTCTTAGAACAGCTTGTACTGGAGCCTACCAGGGAGAAGGCAATTCTGGATTTAGTGTTGTGTAATGATCCTGATCTGATAAGGGGACTAGAGGTAAAAGAGCCATTAGGAGGCAGTGATCACAACATGATAAGTTTTACTCTGCAAATGGAAAGACAGAAGGGAAAATCGGAAGTGTCGGTATTACAGTATAGCAAAGGGGATTACAGAGGCATGAGGCAGGAGCTGGCCAAAATTGATTGGAAGGAGGCCCTAGCAGGGAAGACGGTAGAACAGCAATGGCAGGTATTCCTGGGAATAATGCAGAGGTTGCAGGATCAATTTATTCCAAAGAGGTGGAAAGACTCTAAGGGGAGTAAGAGACACCTGTGGCTGACGAGGGAAGTCAGGGACAGCATAAAAATTAAGGAGAGGAAGTATAACATAGCAAAGAAGAGTGGGAAGACAGAGGATTGGGACTCTTTTAAAGAGCAACAAAAGTTAACTAAAAAGGCAATACGGGGAGAAAAGATGAGGTACGAGGGTAAACTAGCCAATAATATAAAGGAGGATAGCAAAAGTTTTTTTAGGTACGTGAAGAGGAAAAAAATAGTCAAGGCAAATGTGGGTCCCTTGAAGACAGAAGCAGGGGAATTTATTATGGGGAACAAAGAAATGGCAGACGAGTTAAACCGTTACTTTGGATCTGTCTTCACTGAGGAAGATACACACAATCTCCCAAATGTTCTAGGGGCCGGAGAACCTAGGGTGATGGAGGAACTGAAGGAAATCCACATTAGGCAGGAAATGGTTTTGGGTAGACTGATGGGACTGAAGGCTGATAAATCCCCAGGGCCTGATGGTCTGCATCCCAGAGTACTTAAGGAGGTGGCTCTAGAAATAGTGGAAGCATTGGAGATCATTTTTCAATGTTCTATAGATTCAGGATCAGTTCCTGTGGATTGGAGGATAGCAAATGTTATCCCACTTTTTAAGAAAGGAGGGAGAGAGAAAACGGGTAATTATAGACCAGTTAGTCTGACATCAGTGGTGGGGAAGATGCTGGAGTCAATTATAAAAGACGAAATTGCTGAGCATTTGGATAGCAGTAACGGGATCATTCCGAGTCAGCATGGATTTACGAAGGGGAAATCATGCTTGACAAATCTACTGGAATTTTTTGAGGATGTAACTAGGAAAATTGACAAGGGAGAGTCAGTGGATGTGGTGTACCTCGACTTTCAGAAAGCCTTCGACAAGGTCCCACATAGGAGATTAGTGGGCAAAATTAGGGCACATGGTATTGGGGGTAGGGTACTGACATGGATAGAAAATTGGTTGACAGACAGAAAGCAAAGAGTGGGGATAAATGGGTCCCTTTCGGAATGGCAGGCAGTGACCAGTGGGGTACCGCAAGGTTCGGTGCTGGGACCCCAGCTATTTACGATATACATTAATGACTTAGACGAAGGGATTAAAAGTACCATTAGCAAATTTGCAGATGATACTAAGTTGGGGGGTAGTGTGAATTGTGAGGAAGATGCAATAACGCTGCAGGGTGACTTGGACAGGTTGTGTGAGTGGGCGGATACATGGCAGATGCAGTTTAATGTAGGTAAGTGTGAGGTTATTCACTTTGGAAGTAAGAATAGAAAGGCAGATTATTATCTGAATGGTGTCAAGTTAGGAGGAGGGGGAGTTCAACGAGATCTGGGTGTCCTAGTGCATCAGTCAATGAAAGGAAGCATGCAGGTTCAGCAGGCAGTGAAGAAAGCCAATGGAATGTTGGCCTTCGTAACAAGAGGAGTTGAGTATAGGAGCAAAGAGGTCCTTCTACAGTTGTACCGGGCCCTGGTGAGACCGCACCTGGAGTACTGTGTGCAGTTTTGGTCTCCAAATTTGAGGAAGGATATTCTTGCTATGGAGGGCGTGCAGCGTAGGTTCACTAGGTTAATTCCCGGAATGGCGGGACTGTCGTATGTTGAAAGGCTGGAGCGATTGGGCTTGTATACACTGGAATTTAGAAGGATGAGGGGGGATCTTATTGAAACATATAAGATAATTAGGGGATTGGACACATTAGAGGCAGATAACATGTTCCCAATGTTGGGGGAGTCCAGAACAAGGGGCCACAGTTTGAGAATAAGGGGTAGGCCATTTAGAACGGAGATGAGGAAGAACTTTTTCAGTCAGAGGGTGGTGAAGGTGTGGAATTCTCTGCCTCAGAAGGCAGTGGAGGCCAGTTCGTTGGATGCTTTCAAGAGAGAGCTGGATAGAGCTCTTAAGGATAGCGGAGTGAGGGGGTATGGGGAGAAGGCAGGAACGGGGTACTGATTGAGAGTGATCAGCCATGATCGCATTGAATGGCGGTGCTGGCTCGAAGGGCTGAATGGCCTACTCCTGCACCTATTGTCTATTGTCTATTGTCTATAAGAATAAGGGGTAGGCCATTTAGAACGGAGATGAGGAAGAACTTTTTCAGTCAGAGAGTGGTGAAGGTGTGGAATTCTCTGTCTCAGAAGGCAGTGGAGGCCAGTTCGTTGGATGCTTTCAAGAGAGAGCTGGATAGAGCTCTTAAGGATAGCGGAGTGAGGGGGTATGGGGAGAAGGCAGGAACGGGGTACTGATTGAGAGTGATCAGCCATGATCGCATTGAATGGCGGTGCTGGCTCGAAGGGCTGAATGGCCTACTCCTGCACCTATTGTCTATTGTCTATTGACTATCCCAACATTTAAGAAACAGTTGGACAGGTACATGGATAGGATGGGTTTGGAGGGCCAAGCGCAGGCAGGTGGGACTGGTGTAGCTGGGACATTGTTGGCCGGTGTGGGCAAGTTGGGCCGAAGGGCCTGTTTTTAGGTACAGCGTCTAAACAGGACCTTCGGCCCACCGAGTCCGTGCCGACCAACGATCACCCCGCACGCTAACACTATCCTACACACACACTTAGGACAATTTACAATAAGCCAACTAGAAACCTGTAGGTCTTTGGAATATGGGAGGAAACCAAAGATCTCGGAGAAAATTCACTGGCATTTAGAAGGACGACAGGGGATCTTATGGAGACGTATTAAAATTATAAAAGGACTGGACAAGCTAGATGCGGGAAAAATGTTCCCAATGTTGGGGGGAGTCCATAACAAGGGGCCACACACACAGTCTAAGAACAAAGGGGAGGCCATTTAAAACTGAGGCGAGAAGAAACTTTTCCACCCAGAGAATTTGTTGTGAATTTGTGGAATTCTCTGCCACAGAGTTAGACAGAGCTCTAGGGGCTAGCGGAATCAAGGGATATGGGGAGAAGGCAGGCACGGGTTACTGTTTGTGGATGATCGGCCATGATCACAATGAATGGCGGTGCGTGCTGGCTCGAAGTGCCAGATGGCCTCCTTCTGCTCCTGTTGTCTATGTTTCTATGTTTCTAAAACTCACGTTGGTACCAAGCCAATTAACCTACTAACCGGTACGTCTTTGGAGTGTGGGAGGAAACCGAAGATCTCGGAGAAAACCCACGCAGGTCACGGGGAGAACGTACAAACTCCGTGCAGACGGCGCCCGTGGTCGGGATCGAACCCGGGTCTGTGGCGCTGTGAGGCGGCAACTCCACAGGTGACTGCCTGAGCCACAGATTGCCCAGTGTGTGGTCGGCCGTCAAAGTTCATTCCACTGACTTATTTCAAATGGACCGCAATAAAATGAAGTACAGAGGCGGATTGCAAAATGCTGACACGGCTTTAAAAAAAAACACATTTAATACTATCAACCAGGGTTAAATTTCCTTTTCATTAAATTTGTTTTATTTTATTGCTCATATTTGAATTCCCTAGTTGATGTGGAGGGATTTGAACTCCCATCTCTACTTTTAGATGCTAGCTCAGAAATGTAACCCCTTTGCCATCGAACTCGTGCATGAGGATGTTGGGATCTGATTTTTCTCCTCTCATTTCCCTCTCTCTCTCGGCTCCTCCGATTTACACGAGGCAGATGGATCCGTGAATCAATAGACAATAGGTGCAGGAGGAGGCCATTCGGCCCTTCGAGCCTGTACGCACCGCCATTCAATGTGATCATGGCTGATCAATCACAATCAGTACCCCGTTCCTGCCTTCTCCCCATACACCCTGACTCCGCTATCTTTAAGAGCTCTATCTCGCTCTCTCTTGAAAGCTTCCAGAGAATTGGCCTCCACTGCCTTCTGAGGCAGAGAATTCCACAGATTTACAACTCCCTGAGTGAAAAACGTTTTTCCTCATCTCTGTTCTAAATGGCCTACCCCTTATTCTTAAACTGTGGCCCCTGGTTCTGGACTCCCCGAACATCGAGAACATGTTTCCTGCCTCTAGCGTGTCCAACCCCTTAATAATTTTATATGTTTCAATAAGATCCCCTCTCATCCTCCTAAATTCCAGTGTATACAAGCCCAGTCGCTCCAGTTTTTCAACATACGACAGTCCCGCCATTCCGGGAATCAACCTAGTGAACCTACGCTGCAAGCCCTCAATAGCAAGAATGTCCTTCCTCAAATTTGTAGACCAAAACTGCACACAGTACTCCAGGTGCGGTCTCACTAGGGCCCTGTACAACTGCAGAAGGACCTCTTTGCTCCTATACTCAACTCCTCTTGTTATGAAGGCCAACATGCCATTGGCTTTCTTCACTGCCTGCTGTACCTGCATGCTTCCTTTCAGTGACTGATGCACTAGGACACCCAGATCTCGTTGTACGTCCCCATTTCCTAACTTGACACCATTCAGATAATAATCTGCCTTCCTGTTCTTGCCACCAAAGTGGACAACCTCACACTTATCCACATTAAACTGCATCTGCCCCCAGGGGGCGCCACACGATGGCCGCCTCGCCTACAGTCTGTCTGTCCTTTTCAAAACTCTTTTTGTTATTTTTGGTAAGTTTTAAAAGTTTGTGTAAATGTTCTCTGGTTTGTTTTATGTGGGGGGTGGGGGGTCGGGGGAAACTTTTACCCTGCCGGAGATGCGATTGTTTTTCCGGATCGTATCTCCGGTTGCTCTGCGGCCTAACGTCACGGAACTGGAGGTCTTGCCCGGGACTTTGCTATTGAGGGCGTGCAGCGTAGGTTCACTAGGTTAATTCCTGGAATGGCGGGACTGTCGTATGTTGAAAGGCTGGAGCGATTGGGCTTGTATACACTGGAATTTAGAAGGATGAGGGGGGATCTTATTGAAACATATAAGATAATTAGGGGATTGGACACATTAGAGGCAGGAAACATGTTCCCAATGTTGGGGGAGTCCAGAACAAGGGGCCACAGTTTAAGAATAAGGGGTAGGCCATTTAGAACAGAGATGAGGAAGAACGTTTTCAGTCAGAGAGTGGTGAAGGTGTGGAATTCTCTGCCTCAGAAGGCAGTGGAGGCCAGTTCGTTGGATGTTTTCAAGAGAGAGCTGGATAGAGCTCTTAAGGATAGCGGAGTGAGGGGGTACGGGGAGAAGGCAGGAACGGGGTACTGATTGAGAGTGATCAGCCATGATCGCATTGAATGGCGGTGCTGGCTCGAAGGGCTGAATGGCCTACTCCTGCACCTATTGTCTATTGTCTATTGTCTATTGACTGACTTTGAGTCCCCGGGGGGGTGGGCTTACCATCTGAGCCTCCGATCCCTCGCCTGGGATCGACGCTCCGACCGCGGCCTGCGGACATTAACATCGCGGAGCCCGCAGCCTCGGGTTGAGACCGGTGTCGGGGAGCTCCAAAAGATGCACGAGGGTCGACTGGAGCGCCCGAACTGTTGGAGGACAAAGAAGGGAGAGGTTGAACTGTTTTTTCACCTTCCATCAGAGTGAGGAACGTGGAGGAGTCACTGTGGGCGGATGTCCATGTTAAAATGTATTTTGTGGTGTCCTGTTGCTTTTTACTGTTATGACTGTGCAGCAAATGAAGTTCCCCAGTATCTTGCGAAACGCACTTGGCTAATAAAGTTTTATTGTGATTGTGATTGTGATTGTGATCTGCCCGCTCACAACAACCTGTCCTAGTCACCCTGCAAGCCTCATGGCATCCTCATGGGAGGTTCTGCTGCAGTTGTACAGGGCCTTGGTGAGACCGCACCTGGAGTATTGTGTGCAGTTTTGGTCTCCTAACCTGAGGAAAGACGTTCTTGCCTTAGAGGGAGTACAGAGAAGGTTCACCAGATTAATCCCTGGGATGGCGGGACTTGCATATGAGGAAAGACTGGGCTTGTACTCGCTGGAATTTAGAAGACTGAGGGGGCATCTTATAGAAACATATAAAATTCTTAAGGGGTTGGAGAGGCTAGATGCGGGAAGATTGTTCCCGATGTTGGGGGAGTCCAGAACCAGGGGTCACAGCTTAAGGATGAGGGGGAAGTCTTTTAGGACCGAGATGAGAAAACATTTCTTCACACAGAGAGTGGTGAGTCTGTGGAATTCTCTGCCACAGAAGGTAGTTGAGGCCAGTTCATTGGCTATATTTAAGAGGGAGTTAGATGTGGCCCTTTTTGCTAAAGGGATCAGGGGGTATGGAGAGAAGGCAGGTACGGGATACTGAGCTGGATGATCAGCCATGATCATATTGAATGGCGGTGCGTACAGGCTCGACGGGCCGAATGGCCTACTCCTGCACCTATTTTCTATGTTTCTATGTTTCTATCCCCCTCACAGTTCACACTGCCACCCAGCCTTGCGTCGTCTGCAAATTTGCTAATGTCACTCTTGTAATCCCTTCATCCAAGTCATTAATGCATATTGCAAATAGCTGCGGTCCCGGCAACCGAGCCTTGCGGCACACCACTAGTCATCGTCCGCCAACCAGTGGGCGGCACGGTGGCGCAGCGGTAGAGTTGCCGCCTTACAGCGAATGCAGCGCCGGAGACTCGGGTTCGATCCTGACCACGGGCGCCGTCTGTACGGAGTTTGTACGTTCTCCCCGTGACCCGCGTGGGTTTTCTCGGAGATCTTCGGTTTCCTCCCACACTCCAAAGACGCACAGGTGTGTAGGCTAATTGACTGGGTAAAAAGTAAAAATTGTCCCCAGTGTGTGTAGGATCGTGTTGATGTGCGGGGATCGCTGGGCGGCGCGGACCCGGTGGGCCGAAGGGCCTGTTTCCGCGCTGTATCTCAAAAATCTAAAATTCTATCCATGTCAGCACCCTACCCCCAACATCTTGCGCTCGAATCCTGCCCACTAATCTCCTATGGAGGGTCCTTGTCAAAGGCTTTCTGAAAGTCTAGGTACACTACATCCACTGGCTCTCCCTTGCCGCTTTACATCCTCAAAGAATTCCAGAAGGTTAGTCAATCAGAAGATTAGAAACCGCTTTCCCTTCCTCCGTCCCCCAGGGCGGCGGTAGAGTTGCCGGGTTCGACCCTGATTACAGGGTGCGGTCAGTACGGCGTTTGCACGTTCTCTCCCTGTGGCCTGCGTGCAGTGTTTCCTCTGGGTGCTCCTGTTTCCCCCCCCCCCCCCTCCCGCCCCCACCCCCCCCCCCCCCCCCCCCCCCCCACACACACACACGCGCTCCCGAGACTCGCGGGTTTGTTGGGTTACATAGAAACGCAGACAATAGGTGCAGCAGGAGGAGGCCATTCGGCCCTTCGAGCCAGCACCGCCATTCGTTGTGATCATGGCCGATCGTCCCCCATCAATGACCCGTGCCTGCCCTCTCCCCATGTCCCTTGATTCCACCAGCCCCTAGAGCTATAGACAATAGACAATAGGTGCAGGAGGAGGCCATTCGGCCCTTCGAGCCAGCACCGCCATTCGTTGTGATCATGGCCGATCGTCCCCCATCACTAACCCGTGCCTGCCCTATCCCCATGTCCCTTGATTCCACCAGCCCCTAGAGCTATAGACAATAGACAATAGGTGCAGGAGGAGGCCATTCGGCCCTTCAAGCCAGCACCGCCATTCAATGTGAACATGGCTGATCATTCTCAATCAGTACCCCGTTCCTGCCTTCTCCCCGTACCCCCTGACTCCGCTATCCTTAAGAGCTCTATCCAGCTCTCTCTTGAATGCTCTATCTAACTCTCTCTTAAATCCGTCAGTGTGATTTGGCCTGCACTGCCCTCTGCGGCAGAGAATCCCACAAATTCACAACAAATTCCTTCTCACCTCAGTTTTAAATGGCCTCCCTTTTATTTTAAGACTGTGTGTGTGTGGCCCCTGGTTCTGGACTCCCCCAACGTTGGGAACATTTTTCCTGCATCTTGCTTGTCCAGTCTTTTTATAATGTTATATGTTTCTATAAGATCCTCCTCTCATCCTTCTAAACTCCAGTGAAAATTGGCTTAAAGTTGGGCTCTGTAAATTATCGCTGGCGTGAATGGGCGATCGCTGGCCGGCTTGGACCTGGTAGAAGCTCGTGTTAAAATGCAAAATGTGAAGTTAAACACTCTACTCTTTTAACAGGAGGGCCAAAAACATCCACAGTGACCGAGACGATGCACTTGGCTGTGAAACCTACCAACATCTTGAAGACAGGTAAGTCTGCATGACCCATCAACACCCTGAAGCGATGACTCAAAATCATCAGGTCGTAAGTGATAGGAACAAAATTAGGCCAATCAAGTCTACTCCGCCATTCACTCATGGCTGACCCATCCCTCCCTCCGAACCTCCTGCCTTCTCCCCATAGCCCCTGACGCCCATTCCAACCAAGGATCTATCTATCTCTGCCTTGAAACATAGAAAATAGGTGCAGGAGTAGGCCATTCGGCCCTTCGAACCTGCACCGCCATTCAATATGATCATGGCTGATCATCCAACTCAGTATCCCGTACCTGCCTTCTCTCCATACCCCCTGATCCCTTTAGCCACAAGGGCCACATCTAACTCCCTCTTAAATATAGCCAATGAACTGGCCTCAACTACCTTCTGTGGCAGAGAATTCCACAGACTCACCACTCTCTCTGTGTGAAAAAAAACGTTCTCATCTCGGTCCTAAAAGACTTCCCCCTTATCCATAAGCTGTGACCCCTTGTTCTGGACTTCCCCAACATCGGGAACAATCTTCCTGCATCTAGCCTGTCCAACCCCTTAAGAATTTTGTAAGTTTCTATAAGATCCCCCCCTCAATCTTCTAAATTCCAGCGAGTACAAGCCGATTCTAAATTCCAGCGAGTACAAGCCGAACTCGACCCCAAAACGTCACCTACTCCTTTTCCCGAGGGACGCTGCCTGAGATACTCCTACTCTTTGTGTTCCAGCGAGTACAAGCCGAGTCTATCCAGTCTTTCTTCATATGAAAGTCCTGCCATCCCAGGAATCAATCTGAATATATCCATTAACTTGGCCTCCACAGCCTTCCGTGGCAAAGAACTCCACAGATTCACCACCCTCTGGCTAAAGAAGTTCCTCCTCATCTCCTTCCTAAAGGAACGCCCATTAATTCTGAGGCTGTGCCCTCTGGGCCTAGACTCTCCCGCGAGTGGAATTATGGAGAGAAGGCAGGAGAACGGGGTTGAGAGGGAAAGACACATCAGCCGTGACTGAACGGCAGAGTAGACTTGATGGGCCGAATGGTCTACATTCTGCTCCTGTAAGTTACGGACTTGTGAACAAGCTGATGGCATGTTGGCTTTCATGGCGGGAGGATTTCAGTATAGGAGTAAAGAGGCTCTTCTGCAGTTGTACAGGGCCCCGGTGAGACCGCCCCAGGAGTATCGTGCACAGTTTTGGTCTCCTAATTTGAGCAAGGACGTCCTTGTAATTGAGGCAGTGCAGCGTAGGTTCACGAGATCGATCCCCGGGATGGCGGGGCTGTCGCACGAGGAAAGATTGAAAAGACTGGGCTTGCATTCACCGGAGTTTAGAAGGGTGACTGCGGGCGCCGTCTGTACCGAGTTTGTACGTTCTCCCCGTGACCTGCGTGGGGTCTTCTCCGAGGTCTTCGGTTTCCTCCCGCACTCCAAGGACGTGCGGGTTTGTAGGTTAACCGGCTTGGTGTGAATGTCAAATTGTCCCCAGTGTGTGTAGGATAGTGTCAGCGTGCGGGGATCGCTGGTCGGCGCGGTCCCGGCGAAGGGCCTGTTTCCGCGCTGTATCTCTAAACTGAACTCGACGTAGATGACCACATCTACACCGAACCCAATGCTGCCAGGAGCAGACGAGGGCATTCGATTCAATTTGAGATACCAGCTATCAAGACAGAGATGTGTGTCGCGATTCATTCTTCCCTCGCACAATTAAAGCATGAAATAGTCTTCACTCTACTGTAGTCACTCAATCAAACGCAACTACATTTAAGGCAGCTCTACTTCTCCAAGAAGCTCTTCTTGCCTAAGTCCACACTCCGCCACCTCCAGTTGAAATTCCATCTGGAATATTTTGGAGGACAATAGACAACAGGTGCAGGAGGAGGCCATTCAGCCCCTCAATAGACAATAGACAATAGACAATAGGTGCAGGAGGAGGCCATTCAGCCCTTCGAGCCAGCACCGCCATTCAATGCGATCATGGCTGATCACTCTCAATCAGTACCCCGTTCCTGCCTTCTCCCCATACCCCCTGACTCTGCTATCCTTAAGAGCTCCATCTAGCTCTCTCTTGAATGCATTCAGGGAATTGGCCTCCACTGCCTTCTGAGGCGGAGAATTCCACAGATTCGCAACTCTCTGACTGAAAAGGTTTTTCCTCATCTCCCTTCTAAATGGCCCACCCCTTATTCTTAAACTGTGTGTGGCCCCTGGTTCTGGACTCCCCCAACATCGGGAACATGTTTCCTGCCTCTAACGTGTCCAACCCCTTAATAATCCTATACGTTTCGATAAGATCCCCTCTCATCCTTCTAAATTCCAGTTTGTACGCAAGCCCAGTCGCTCCGGTCTTTCAACATATGACAGTCCGGCCATTCCGGGAATTAACCTAGTGAACCTACGCTGCACGCCCTCAATAGCAAGAGGACCAAGAACCGAGAACCAAGAACTAAACTAAACTAGGGTTTAGTGAATGGATTGCTGGTTATTGGGCCGAACGGGCTGGTTCCAAGTGATCTCTGATCCAAGGACAACCTCTTGATCCTTGTGTTTGTCTTTTCTGCAGAGCCAGCTGGGGCTACCCTTCCCTCTGAAGAACACGTGTCGGTCGATCAGGTCAACATCGCACCAGGAACAGGTGGGAACAACACTTCCCTTCTTTCAAACGCTAAATGTCAGGGATGCCTAACCCTCCAGCAAAAGCAAAAATATTTCAAGATTCAAGATAGCTTTATTGCCATCCAAATTGGACGAAATTCAGTCACCCACAGTCCAACAACAAAAGCATCAAAATAGGCATTAAAATTACACAACCCCCCAAAAACACACAAAAGAAACATCCATCAAGAAAACATCCATCACAGTGAGTCTCCTCCAGTCCTCTCTCTCCTCACTGTGATGGAAGGCCACAGTGTCTTTTCCCTTCTCCTGCTGTCCTCTCCCGCGGCCAGGTTGTTGTGGTTGCAGGCCGCGCCGGACGGTCCGCAGCGGGCTGAGCGAGCCTAAGGCGAGTCGCAGCCGCTCCCGCAGCCTCCGAAGGCGGCCGGCTCCAGAATGGAAATACGTCATTTTCTCAAGCTTTCATGGGCTTGTCGGTAGAGTTGCTGCCTTGCAGCGCACGAGACCCCGTGTTGTTTTGGAAGGAGTTTGCACGTTTTTCGTTCTCACAAGTAACAATGGCCCTTTTTCCTTTCTCCTTGTTACTTTTTTTGCACACCTTTCATTCGTTTGTTCGATCTCCACATCATCGTCTGTGTCTCTCGTTTCCCCTCTCCCGTGACTTTCAGTCTGAAGAAGGGTCTCGACCTGAAACTTCTTCCAACTTCGAACCATAGCTAAAATCAAACCTTTCCTCCAATTCGACGACACAGAAAAAATCATTCACGCTTTCATTTCCTCCCGCCTAGACTACTGCAACTCCCTATACACTGGGATCAGCCAATCTTCCCTGTCCCGCCTGCAACTGGTCCAAAACGCCGCAGCGAGACTCCTGACGGGTACCCGTAAAAGGAACCACATCACCCCGATTCTGGCCTCTCTCCACTGGCTCCCTGTACGGTACAGAATCAACTTCAAGCTCCTCCTATTCACGTATAAAGCCCTAAATGGACACTCCCCCCCCCCTACATCAAAAATCTTCTAACCCACCTGTCTAACTCCAGGTCCCTCAGGTCGGCCGACTTGGGGCTACTCACTATCCCGCGGTCTAGGCTTAAGCTCAGGGGTGACCGCGCTTTTGCGGTTGCAGCTCCTAGACTGTGGAACAGCATCCCTCTCCCCATCAGAACTGCCCCCTCCATCGACTCCTTTAAGTCCAGGCTCAAAACCTATTTCTACTCCCTAGCGTTTGAGGCTCATTGAGGAGGCGCTGTGAACTGTTTGTGTGCTACTGTATGTTTCATTTTTTTTTTCTATTGGAACCTAATCAGATGTTCAGCACTTTGGTCAACGTGGGTTGTTTTTAAATGTGCTATACAAATAAAATTGACTTGACTTGACTTGACTGAAACGTCGCCCGTTCCTTCTCTCCAGAGATGCTGCCCGTCCCGCTGAGTTACTCCGGCATTTTGTGCCTAAACTTCGGTTTAAACGATAGACAATGGACAATCGGTGCAGGAGGAGGCCGTTCGGACCTTCGAGCCAGCACCACCATTCAGTGTGATCATGGCTGATCATCCACAATCAGTACCCCGTTCCTGCCCTCTCCCCATACCCCCTGACTCCGCTATCTTTGAGAGCTCTATCTAGCTCTCTCTTGAAAGCATCCAGAGAATTGGCCTCCACTGCCTTCTGAGGCAGAGAGTTCCACAGATTCACAACTCTCTGAGTGAATTTTTTTCCGTTCTAAATGGCCTACCCCACCCATTCTTTCTCTCCAGAGATGCTGCCTGACCCGCTGAGTTACTCCAAGCATTTTGTGATACCTTATTCTTAAACTGTTTCTTCTTTAAACCAGCATCTGGAGTTCCTTCCTACACATTGACAGAGTTGTCTCCAGTGCACCCAGGACATTGTCCGACCAGGTTTAATTCAGTTTAGAGGTACAGCGCGGAAACAGGCCCTTCGGCCCACCGAGTCCGCGCCGACCAGCGATCCCCGCACATTATCACTGACCTACACACACACACACACGCGCACGAGGGACAACTTAGAATTTTACAGGGCCAATTAACCTACAAACCTGCACGTCTTTGGAGTGCGGGAGGAAACCGGAGCACCCGGAGAAAACCCACGCAGGTCACTGGGGAGAACGTGCAAACTCTGCAAAGACAGCACCCGTAGTCGGGATCGAACCCGGGTCTCCGGCGCTGTGAGGCGGCAATTCTACCGCCGCGCCACCGTGACCGCCACAGGCGGCTTGCGTTTGTCGTGCGTTTACAATGGCCACATGTACTTGTGCAGTAAGACTCACGTCCCATGTGAAATCCCAAATATGTCTTCCTGTAAATATAAGAAAATAAACGCAGATGCTGGTACAAATCGATTTATTCACAAAATGCTGGAGTAACTCAGCGGGTCAGGCAGCATCTCGGGAGATGGGTGAAGGAATGGGTGACGTTTCGGGTCGAGACCCTTCTTCAGACTGATGTCGGGGGGCCGGGACAAAGGAAGGATATAGGTGGAGACAGGAAGATAGAGGGAGATCTGGGAAGGAGGAGGGGAAGGGAGGGACAGAGGAGCTATCTGAAGTTGGAGAAGTCGACGTTCATACCACCGGGCTGCAAACTGCCCAGGCGAAATATGAGGTGCTGCTCCTCCAATTTCTGGCGGGCCTCACTATGGCACTGGAGGAGGCCCATGACAGAGAGGTCAGACTGGGAATGGGAGGGGGAGTTAAAGTGCTGGGCCACCGGGAGATCAGTTGCATTAATGTCTTCCTGTAAAGGTCTTTTTCTGTTTCAACAGAACCGCAGCAACTATCTACTGGTGGGGAGCGGGTCAACTCACAAGAACTTTCGACCAACCGATCCGAAATGGGTAAATTTATCAGCCAAATGTAGAAAGGAAAGGAGGGGCGGTTCGGTGGCGCGGCGGCAGAGTTGCTGCCTCACAGCGCCAGAGACCCGGGTTCCATCCCGACTACGGGTGTTGTCCGTACGGAGTTTGCACGTTCTCCCCGTGACCTGCGTGGGTTTTCCTCCGGGCGCTCCGGTTTCCTCCCACGCTCCAAAGACGTGCAGGTTTGCAGGATACTTGGCCTTGGTTAAAAATGTAAATTGTCCCCAGTGCGTGTAGGATAATGTTGGCGGGCGGGATCATAGAAACATAGAAACATAGAAAATAGGTGCAGGAGTAGGCCATTCGGCCCTTCGAGCCTGTACGCACCGCCATTCAATATGATCATGGCTGATCATCCAACTCAGTATTCCGTACCTGCCTTCTCTCCATACCCCCTGATCCCTTTAGCCACAAGGGCCACATCTAACTCCTTCTTAAATATAGCCAATGAACTGGCCTCAACTACCTTCTGTGGCAGAGAATTCCACAGATTCACCACTCTCTGTGTGAAAATAAACTTTCTCATCTCGGTCCTAAAAGACTTCCCCCTTATCCTTAAACTGTGACCCTCTTGTTCTGGACTTCCCCAACATCGGGAACAATCTTCCTGCATCTAGCCTGTCCAACCCCTTAAGAATTTTGTAAGTTTCTATAAGATCCCCCCTCAATCTTCTAAATTCCAGCGAGTACAAGCCGAGTCTATCCAGTCTTTCTTCATATGAAAGTCCTGCCATCCCAGGGATCAATCTGGTGAACCTTCTCTGTACTCCCTGTATGGCAAGAATGCCTTTCCTCAGATTAGGAGACCAAAACTCTACGCAATACTCCAGATGTGGTCTCACCAATGCCCTGTACAACTGCGGCAGAACCTCCCCAATCGCTTGTTGGCGCGGACGCGGTGGGCCGAGGAGCCTATTTCCGCGCCGGAGACCCCGGTTCAATCCTGACCACAGGCCGATGTCTGTCACAGAGTTTGCACCTTCTCCCCGTGACCGGGTGGGTTTTCTCCGGGCGCTCCGGTTTCCTCCCGCGCTCCAAAGACGTGCAGGTTCGCAGGTCATGTGGGAAGGAACTGAAGACGCTAATTTGAAACCAAAGGTAGGCACAAAAAGCTGGAGTAACTCAAGGGGTCAAGGCAGCATCTCTGGAGAGAAGGAAACGGTGACATTTTGGTTCTGAAGAAGGGGTCTCGAACCGAAACGTCACCCATTCCTTTCCTCCCGAGATGCTGTCTGACCCGCTGAGTTACTCCAGCTTTTTGTGTCTATCTCGGGTCTGTAGGTTAATTGGCTTCGGTAAAAAATTGTAAATCGTCCCTAGTCAAGTCAAGTCAAGTCAAATTTATTTGTCACATACACATACTCGATGTGCAGTGAAATGAAAGTGGCAATGCCTGCGGGTTGTGCACAAAAAGAATTACAGTTACAGCATATAAATAAAGTTAATAAGTTACTAAACATAGCACAAAAAGTGTCGTCAAAAATTTAGTCTCTGGGGTTATAAAAGTTGACAGTCCTGATGGCCTGTGGGAAGAAGCTCCGTCTCATCCTCTCCGTTTTCACAGCGTGACAGCGGAGGCGTTTGCCTGACCGTAGCATCTGGAACAGTCCGTTACTGGGGTGGCAGGGGTCCCTCATGATCTTGCTTGCTCTGGATCTGCACCTCCTGATGTCTAGGTCCTGCAGGGGGACGAGTGTAGTTCCCATGGTGCGTTCTGCCGAACGCACTACTCTCTGCAGGGCCATCCTGACCTGGGCAGAGCTGTTCCCAAACCAGACTGTAATGTTGCCGGACAGGATGCGTATAGGATGGTGTACTGTGGTTATCGCTGGTCAGATTTTTAGTTCGGAGATACAGCGCGGAAACAGTCCCTTCGGCCCACCGGGTCCGCGCCGACCAGCGATCCCCGCACACCGACACTAGCCTGCACACACTGGGGACGATTGACGCATGCACCGAGCCAATTGATCCTACACACCTGCACGTCTTTGGAGTGTGGGAGGACACCGAAGTTCTCGCGGGTCACGGGGAGAACGTGCAAACTCCGCGCAAATCGGGATGGAAGATTATTAAGGGGTTGGACACGTTAGAGGCAGGAAACATGTTCCCAATGTTGGGGGAGTCCAGAACCAGGGGCCACAGTTTAAGAATAAGGGGTAGGCCATTTAGAACTGAGATGAGGAAAAACTTTTTCAGTCAGAGAGTTGTGAATCTGTGCAATTCTCTGCCTCAGAAGGCAGTGGAGGCCCATTCTCCGAATGCATTTAAGAGAGAGCTAGATAGAGCTCTTAAGGATAGCGGAGTCAGGGGGTATGGGGGGAGAAGGCAGGAACGGGGTACTGATTGAGAGTGATCAGCCATGATCACATTGAATGGCGGTGCGTACAGGCTCGAAGGGCCGAATGGCCTCCTCCTGCACCTATTGTCTATTGTCCCCGGGTCTCCGGCGCTGCATTCGCCGTAAGGAGGCAACTCAACCGCCGCGCCGTCTGCGGGGCGGATGTCGGGCTCACGGGGCCGTCGAGCCGCAGAGCGATGCGGTGCGGAAACGGGCCCTTCGGCCCCGAATTGCCCCGCGCCGGTCCTGATATCCCCTTCTGTGTTGCCTGATCTCCCCGAGGTCTCCGCCTGGTGTCCGAGCTGACCGGACGCGAGTACCACCTGGTGTCGGACACGATGAGCTGGGCCGAGGCGCGCGCCCACTGCCAGCGGGCGTACACCGACCTCGCCAGCGTCCCCAGCCCGCAGGAGGAGGAGGTGATCGAGGTCTTCGCCGCCCGGGGCACCTGGCTGTGGATCGGGCTCCGCAACAACGAGCAGTCACCGGACGGCTGGAGGTGGACCACCGGGGAGAGCCTGAACTACACCAACTGGGCACCGTGGTACACGCCGGAGTTCAACGCCACCGTGCCCGTCTGCGTCTACGTCTACATTGACCAGTGGATGGACACGCACTGCGACATCCCGCTGCCTTTCGTCTGCTACGCAGGTATCGCCGCCTCCGACGAGACGCGCAACCTAGAAACGTAGACACGCAGACAATAGGCGCAGGGGTAGGGGCCGCGGGTTTTGTCCGAGATCTTCGGTGTCCTCCCACGCTCCAGCGGGTTAATTGGCTTGGTGTAACCTGAATTGGCCCAACAGACAATAGACAATAGACAACAGACAACAGACAATAGACAACAGACAACAGACAACAGACAATAGACAACAGACAACAGACAATAGACAACAGACAACAGACAACAGACAACAGACAATAGACATCAGACAACAGACAACAGACAATAGACAACAGACAACAGACAATAGACAACAGACAACAGACAACAGACAACAGACAACAGACAATAGACAACAGACAACAGACAACAGACAACAGACAATAGACAACAGACAGCAGACAACAGACAATAGACAATAGACAATAGACAATAGACAACAGACAACAGACAACAGACAATAGACAATAGACAACAGACAATAGACAACAGACAACAGACAATAGACAATAGACAACAGACAATAGACAACAGACAACAGACAACAGACAATAGACAACAGACAATAGACAATAGACAACAGACAACAGACAACAGACAACAGATAATAGACATCAGACAACAGACAACAGACAATAGACAACAGACAACAGACAACAGACAATAGACAATAGACAACAGACAACAGACAACAGATAATAGACAATAGACAACTGACAATAGACAATAGACAACAGACAACAGACAATAGACAATAGACAATAGACAACAGACAATAGACAATATACAACAGACAACATACAACAGACAACAGACAATAGACAACAGACAATAGACAACAGACAACAGACAACAGACAATAGATAATAGACAACAGACAACAGACAATAGACAATAGACAACAGACAACAGATAATAGACAACAGACAATAGACAATAGACAATAGACAATAGACACCAGACAATAGATTGGCCTCCTCCTACACCTATTGTCTATTGTCTATTGTCTATTTACAACTCTCTGACTGAAAAAGTGTTTCCTCATCTCCGTTCTAAATGGCCTACCCCTTATTCTAAAACTGTGTGTGGCCCCTGGTTCTGGACTCCCCAACATTGGGAACATGTTTCCTGCCTCTAACGTGTCCAACCCCTTAATAATCTTATATGTTTCGATAAGATCCCCTCTCATCCTTCTAAATTCCAGTCGCTCCAGTCTTTCAACATATGACAGTCCCGCCATCCCGGGAATTAACCTAGTAAACCTACGCTGCACGCCCTCAATAGCAAGAATATCCTTCCTCAAATCTGGAGACCACAACTGCACACAGTACTCCAGGTGCGGTCTCACTAGGGCCCTGTACAACTGCAGAAGGACCTCTTTGCTCCTATACCCAACTAGTCCCTAGTGTGTGTAGGATTGGACGTTACAATCCCTCAGGTTTGCACTACTGGTGTTGACTGGTGTTGTTCTTGGGGGTGGCCACTAGGTGATGTTGCTACCGTTCAGACACATCTTCAGTTGTGTACCTCTACGTCACTGGGTGTTTCGGCATTTTATAGCACGAGACGCCCTAATGTTAATGTGTGGCCATCGTTGGTGGGCGTGGGCCCGGTGGGCCGAAGGGCCTGTTTCCGTGCTGTATCTCTGAACGAAACTAAACTGAAACTGGGGCCGAGGGAGAGAGGGAGGAGAAGGAGGTGAGATGTTTAGGGTTGCAGCTAAAGGCTCAGAAATAGATGAATAAGGGCTTGTCCCACTTAAGCGATGTTAAGGCGACTAGGCTGTCGCCGACAGTTCGCCGGGGTGTCGCGGGCATGATCGTGAGGAGCGTTCAAAGGATCGTAGCGGATCAGCGCGTCACTGAGAAATCAACCGGAGTGAACTTTCTCTGCGACGGCTGGCTTGTCGCCAGGTATCGTTGCTTATTGCATACATCGTTCCATACACTGGAATTTAGAAGGATGAGAGGGGATCTTATCACAAACGTATAAGATTATTAAGGGGTTGGACACGTTAGAGGCAGGAAACATGTTCCCAATGTTGGGGGAGTCCAGAACCAGGGGCCACACACAGTTTAAGAATAAGTGGTCGGCCATTTAGAACTGAGATGAGGAAAAACTTTTTCAGTCAGAGAGTTGTGAATCTGTGGAATTCTCTGCCTCACAAGGCAGTGGAGGCCAATTCTCTGAATGCATTCAAGAGAGAGCTGGATAGAGCTCTTAAGGATAGCGGAGTCAGGGGGTATGGGGAGAAGGCAGGAACGGGGTACTGATTGAGAATGATCAGCCATGATCACATTGAATGGCGGTGCGTACAGGCTCGAAGGGCCGAATGGCCTCCTCCTGCACTTATTGTCTATTGTCTATTGTCTATTATTGCGGGCTGTCCCCAGGTTTGCTGGGTTGTCGCTGATGCATTTAGAAGCATGTAATATTAAATTAAGTAAAGTCATTTGAAGACACGATAAAATACTTGTGTTTAACCAATTTATTTACCGTCAGGACATTTGACGGTAGATTGGAGGCGACAATCTGACGGTCAGGTAAGCGTGGGAATTTTCGGGATGATTATGGCCATCAGCGATTACATTTAAAGTGGGCTTCCAACCCAGATATGCAACCCAGAAACCAGATATGCATCCCCGTACATTTTCATAGAATGCCCACACTCCGCGCAATAAAATCCATTTAACCGCGTTTAGAATTAAATTTCTTAATACTGCTATTAGTAAACTGGAAGTCAATCCAGTTTATGCCTTGTTACCGTGAAGCTTGGCATTCAAGTAACCCGGGCAAGATGTTATATTTCAAAACTCTCAAGTAATTACCGACTTGTCAGTGATTTCAGCGAAACTTAGGACGCCGGAGAAGCATTGATAAGCGTGGGAATTTCGCGATGTTTCCGAAGACGGTGTAATCTCGACCTGACTCGGCATTGTCGTGGTCATTGTCGCGGTCATTGTCGCGGTCATTGTCGCGGTCATTGTCGTGGTCATTGTCGTGGTCATTGTCGTGGTCATTGTCGTGGTCATTGTCGTGGTCATTGTCGTGGTCATTGTCGTGGTCATTGTCGTGGTCATTGTCGTGGTCATTGTCGCGGTCATTGTCGCGGTCATTGTCATGGTCATTGTCGTGGTCATTGTCGTGGTCATTGTCGTGGTCATTGTCGCGGTCATTGTCGTGGTCGTTATCGTGGTCAATGTCGTGGTCATTGTCGTGGTCATTGGCGTAGGGTAAAAGAAAAATTTGGCGATCTGCTACGACTTTGACAGTCGTCGGAAGTCGCCTAAAAATCGCCTAAGTGCGACAGGGCCCTTAGGAGCCGAAATGGTCAATTTCCAAATCGCGGTAACATGTATGGCGTACTCTTTCAACAGATCCATCACGAAAATCCATCGACCCTGGCACGAACGCACTCGCTGGAACTTCCGCTAACCTTTCGGAAACAGGTAACATAAAACTTAGATAGATGCAAAGTAGCGTTTTAAGGGGTTGCCTCTCACGTGTCCAACCCCTTAATAATCTTATACGTTTCAGCAAGATCCCCTCTCATCCTTCTAAATTCTAGAGTAGAAAGCCCAGTCGCTTCAGTCTTTCAACATACGACAGTCCCGCCATTCTGGGAATTAACCTGGTGAACCTACGCTGCACTCCTTCAATAGCAAAAATGGGCCCCGTGTGGCCCCTGGATCTGGACTCCCCCGACATATAAAATTATTAAGTGATTGGACACGTTAGAGGCAGGAAACATGTTCCCAGTGTTGGGGGAGTCCAGAACCAGGGGCCACACACAGTTTAAGAATAAGTGTTAGGCCATTTAGAACGGAGATGAGGAAAATCGTTTTCAATCAGAGAGTTGTGAATCTGTGGAATTCTCTGCCTCAGAAGGCAGTGGAGGCCAATTCTCTGGATGCTTTCAAGAGAGAGCTAGATAGAGCTCTTAAGGATAGCGGAGGGTATGCGGAGAGGGCAGAAACGGGGTTACTGGTTGTGGATGATTGGCCATGATCACTTTGACTGGTGGTGCTGGCTCGAAGGGCTAAATGGGCTACTCCTGCTCCTATTGTCTATTGTCTGTTGTCTGTTGTCTGTTGTCTGTTGTCTATTGTCTGTTGTCTGTTGTCTATTGTCTGTTGTCTATTATCTATTGTCTGTTGCCTGTTGTCCGTTGTCTGTTGTCTATTATCTATTGTCTGTTGTCTGTTGCCTGTTGCCTGTTGTCTATTTTTCTGTTGTCTGTTGCTGTTGCCTGTTGTCTGTTGCCTGTTACCTGTTGTCTGTTGCCTGTTGTCTATTGTCTGTTGTCTATTATCTATTGTCTGTTGTCTGTTGCCTGTTGTCCGTTGTCTTTTGCCTGTAGTCTATTGTCTGTTGTCTGTTGCCTGTTGCCTGTTATCTATTGTCTGTTGTCTGTTGCCTGTTGTCCGTTGTCTTTTGCCTGTAGTCTATTGTCTGTTGTCTGTTGCCTGTTGCCTGTTGTCTGTTGTCTGTTGTCTGTTGTCTGTTGTCTGTTGTCTATTTTTCTGTTGTCTGTTGTCTATTGTCTGTTTTCTGTTGTCTGTTGTCTATTTTTCTGTTGTCTGTTGTCTATTGGCTGTTGCTGTTGCTATTGTCTATTGTCAATGTCTGTTGTCTATTGTCTGTTGTATGTTGTCTGTTGTCTGTTGTCTGTTGTCCATTGTCCATTGTCCATTGTCTGTTGTCTGTTGTCTATTGTCTTTGTCGGTTGTTGTTGTCTATTGTCTATTGTCGGTTGCTGTTGTCTGTTGTCTGTTGCCTGTTGTCTGTTGTCTATTGTCTGTTGTCTGTTGTCTGTTGTCTGTTGCTGTTGTCCATTGTTGTCTGTTGTCTGTTGTCTGTTGCCTGTTGTCTGTTGTCTGTTGTCTGTTGTCTGTTGTCTGTTGTCTGTTGTCTGTTGTCTATTGTCTATTGTCTGTTGTCTGTTGTCTGTTGTCTGCTGCTGTTGTCCATTGTTGTCTGTTGTCTGTTGTCTGTTGTCTGTTGTCTATAACATGGGGGACATTCACGAGTTTCTTCTTTGGCAAATGACGGCACGTTTTCCCCCCTTCCCACCGTGTTTCGGCCAGGCTCGTCGCTGGTTAAGGTGTCGTCGGGCAGAGGGTATCACCTTATCAATGAGCTGAAGACGTGGTCCGCCGCTCGGGACTACTGCCGGAACCGCTACACCGACCTGGCCAACATCCTGAGCTGGGAGGAGTGGGACCTGGTCACCCGCTTCGTCATCCCGAGCGTGTGGGTGTGGGTCGGCCTCTACAACGACGACCGGACCTCGAATGGGTGGACGTGGACCACGGGAGAGAGGTTCCATCACGCCAGCTGGGTGCCCTGGCAGCCGCAAGACCTCAACGCCACCTTCCCCAGCTGCGTGTACATGGACCACGAGCGATGGGTGGACACCCAGTGTGACGCCCTCCTGCCCTTCATCTGCTTCACAGGTACCGCGCCCACAACCGGGCCGTGTTAGTAGCCGGCGGCGGCGTGTTGCGCAACGCACGAGGGGACTAAACCAGTCGGAAACAAGGGTCTCGACCCGAAACGTCACCCGTTCCTTCTCTCCTGAGATGCTGCCTGACCCGCTGAGTCACGCCAGCATTTTGTGTCTACCTTCGATTTGTACCAGCATCTGCAGTTATTTTTCCTACACAATTTGCCATGCAGTCAATCTGCGCAAGTCCTCAATCATTTTGTCACACACCTTCTGTCTTCTCGTCTCTGGCCTTTGTCCAACCGTCTGACTATCAACGGCTAAACCCACCTCTCGCAGTGTAATCAGTGTTTTGGGGGAACTATGTGTTATGATGCCATTAAAATGAAGAATATATCTCATAGACAATAGACAACAGGTGCAGGAGGAGGCCATTCGGCCCTTCGAGCCAGCACCGCCATTCACCGTGATCATGGCCGATCAACCACAATCAGTACCCCGTTCCTGCCTTCTCCCCATACCCCCCTGACTCCGCTATCCTTAAGAGCTCTGTCCAACTCTCTCTTCAAAAGCATCCAGAGAATTGGCCTCCACTGCCTTCTGAGGCAGAGAATTCCACAGATTCACAACCCTCTGAGTTAAAACGTTTTTCCTCATCTCCGTTCTAAATGGCCTACCTCTTATTCTTAAACTGTGTGTGGCCCCTGGTTCTGGACTCCCCCAACATCGTGAACATGTTTCCTGCCTCTAGCATGTCCAATCCCTTAATAATCTTATATGTTTCAATAAGATCCCCTCTCATCCTTCCAAATTCCAGCGTGTACAAGCCTAGTCGCTCAAGTCTTTCAACATACGACAGTCCCGCCATTCTGGGAATTAACCTGGATAATTTTATGCACGCCCTCAATAGCAAGAATGTCCTTCCTCAAGTTTGGAGACCAAAACTGCACACAGTACTCCAAGTGTGGTCTCACCAGGACCCTGTACAACTGCAGGAGGACCTCTTTGCTCCTGTACCCAACTCCTCTTGTCATGAAGGCCAACATGCCATTAGCTTTCATCGCGGCCGGGAGGTGGGTTGCTACGCAACCTCCGTTAGGTGGCGCCCGGGCCTCCGGGCCTAGTCTGTCCGGAGCTAAAATGTCTGAAACCTAGAGTGTCGGGACTTAAACCTACAGTATCCAGGCCTACAGCGTCCGGGCCTGCAGCGTCCGGGCCTACAGCGTCCGGGTCTACAGCGTCCGGGCCTGCAGCGTGCGGGCCTACAGCATCCGGGCCTACAGTGTCCGGGCCTACAGTGTCCGGGCCTACAGTTTCCGAGCCTACAGTGTGTGGGCCTGCAGTGTCCGGGCCTACAGTGTCCGGGCCTACAGTGTCCAGGCCTACAGTGTCCGAGCCTACAGTGTCCGGGCCTACAGCGTCTGGGCCAACAGCACCCCCCGGGCCTAATAAGGGACAAGGGCGGTCCCATACGGGACAAACCACTTTAGCCCAAAATACGGGATGTCCCGGCTAATACGTTTTCCTGTGGCAACCCCATCGTGAGTGGGTGGGCCAAAAGGGCTACGTTCTAAGTAAAAAGCAGGCGGTCGTGGTGGCGCAGCGGGTAGAGCTGCTGCCTCACAGCGCCAGAGACCCGGGTTCCATCCCGACTATGGGCGCTGTCTGGACCGAGTTTGTACGTTCTCCCCGTGAAATGCGTGGGTTTTCTCTGGGTGCTCCGGTTAGGAGGAGGGGGAGTTCAACGAGATCTGGGTGTCCTAGTGCATCAGTCAATGAAAGGAAGCATGCAGGTACAGCAGGCAGTGAAGAAAGCCAATGGCATGTTGGCCTTCATAACAAGAGGAGTTGAGTATAGGAGCAAAGAGGTCCTTCTACAGTTGTACCGGGCCCTGGTGAGACCGCACCTGGAGTACTGTGTGCAGTTTTGGTCTCCAAATTTGAGGAAGGATATTCTTGTTATGGAGGGCGTGCAGCGTAGGTTCACTAGGTTAACTCCCGGAATGGCGGGACTGTCGTATGTTGAACGGCTGGAGCGATTGGGCTTGTATACACTGGAATTTAGAAGGATGAGGGGGGATCTTATTGAAACATATAAGATAATTAGGGGATTGGACACATTAGAGGCAGGAAACATGTTCCCAATGTTGGGGGAGTCCAGAACAAGGGGCCACAGTTTAAGAATAAGGGGTAGGCCATTTAGAACGGAGATGAGGAAGAACTTTTTCAGTCAGAGAGTGGTGAAGGTGTGGAATTCTCTGCCTCAGAAGGCAGTGGAGGCCAGTTCGTTGGATGCTTTCAAGAGAGAGCTGGATAGAGCTCTTAAGGATAGCGGAGTGAGGGGATATGGGGAGAAGGCAGGAACGGGGTACTGATTGAGAGTGATCAGCCATGATCGCATTGAATGGCGGTGCTGGCTCGAAGGGCTGAATGGCCTCCTCCTGCACCTATTGTCTATTGTCTATTGTCTATTGTCTTCCCACAATCCAAAGACGTGCAGGTTTGTAAGTGAATTGGCTTGGCAAATGTAAAAACCGTCCCTAATGTGTGCAGGGTAGTGTTAGTGTGCTGGGATCGCTGGTCGGCACGGACTTGGTGGGCCTGGACACTGTGGGCCCGGACACTGTAGGCCTGCACACTGTAGGCCCGGACACTGTAGGCCCGGACACTGTAGGCCCGGACACTGTAGGCCCGGACACTGTAGGCCCGGACACTGTAGGCCCGGACACTGTAGGCCTGCACACTGTAGGCCCGGACACTGTAGGCCCGGACACTGTAGGCCCGGACACTGTAGGCCTGGACACTGTAGGCCCGGACACTGTAGGCCCACACACTGTAGGCCCGGACACTATAGGCCCGGACACTGTAGGCCCGGACACTGTAGGCCCGGACACTGTAGGCCCACACACTGTAGGCCCGGACACTGTAGGCCCGGACACTGTAGGCCCACACACTGTAGGCCCCGACACTGTTTCCGCGCCGTATCTCTAAACTAAACTAAAATCTTCAGTTTCCTCCCACGCCCCCTGGACGACCAGGTTTGTAGGTTAATTGGCTTGGCACAAGTGTATCAATGTAAAGTTGGTCCCTGGTGTGTGTAGGGCAGTGTTTTTGTGTGCGGGGATCGCTGGTCGGTGCGGACTCGTTGGGCCGAAGGGCCTGTTTCCGCGCTGTATCTCTAAACTAAAAACTTAAATAAGGCCTTCAACCAGGCTCTCTACTCCTAATGCAGAGCTACCTGCACCCTCTAGTGCCGAAGAACCAGAGACCTGGAATTCACAGCCGACCACCATATTGGACTCAGACGAGGACTTAGAAGCTTTCTTAATAAACCTAACTTCTACTGGAGGTATGAATATCTTCTTCGCTTTTGAAAAGCAAGGATTGAGTTTTACATCAGTTTTGAACCTGAGTTTTAATGGAAAAACTAGACCTAGTGGAAATGTTGGGCCCAAACTTCTCCTCCATTGATGCAGCACCCTCTCGTCCCCCCTCCCCCTCTCTTCTCCCCCCTCCCCCCTCCCCTCCTCCTCCCTCCCCGCCCCTCCCTCCTTCCCTCCCTCCACCCCCTCCCCCTCCCCCTCCATATTCTTGCTTGCTCTCGACCGTAGCAGCTGGAACAGTCCGTTGCTGGGGTGGCAGGGGTCCCTCATGATCTTACTTGCTCTGGATCTGCACCTCCTGATGTATAGGTCCTGCAGGGGGGCGAGTGTAGTTCCCATGGTGCGTTCTGCCGAACGCACTACTCTCTGCAGGGCCATCCTGTCCTGGGCAGAGCTGTTCCCAAACCAGACTGTGATGTTGCCGGACAGGATGCTCTCTATAGCCCCAGAGTAGAAGCACTGAAAGATCCTCAGAGACACTCTGAATTTCCTCAGCTGTCTGAGGTGGTAAAGGCGCTGCTTAGCCTTACCCACCAGTGCGGCAATGTGCGATGCCCACGCCAGATCCTCTGTGATGCGGACTCCCAGGTATTTAAAACTGCTCACCCTATCCACAGTAATCCCATTTATCTCCATAACATAACAACACTTTATTGTCACTCGGCACAACACCGAGCGAAATTTCAGCAGTCACACAAAATACAGCAAAAAGAAAAGAACACAGGACACCCGACCCCAACACAAACATCCATCACAGTGACTCCAAACACCCCCTCACTGTGATGGAGGCAACAAAAACTTCCCCTCTCTTCCCCCCGCACCCACGGACAGGCAGCTCGACCCCTACCGAGGCAAACGACACGCACAGCCCCCGCAAGGGGATGGAAGGCCCCCCGGCCGAGCCGCCCCGGGCACCGAAACGTCCCGCGGCCGCACCGGGCGATGTTAAGTCCAACGGCCGAGCCGCACCGGGCACTGAAACGTCCCGCGGCCGAACAGCGCTGACGATGTTAAGTCCAGCGGCCAAGCCGCACCGGGCACTGAAACGTCCCGCGGCCACACCGGGCGATGTTAAGTCCAGCGGCCAAGCCGCACCGGGCATTGAAACGTCCCGCGGCCGAGCCGCACCGGACACTGAAACGTCCCGCGGCCACACCGGGCACTGAAACGTCCCGCGGCCACACCGGGCGATGTTAAGTCCAGCGGCCAAGCCGCACCGGGCACTGAAACGTCCCGCGGCCACACCGGGCGATGTTAAGTCCAGCGGCCGAGCCGCACCGGGCACTGAAACGTCCCGCGGCCGAGCTGCGCCGGCAATGTTAAGGCCCGCAGCCGAGCCGCACCGGGCACTGAAACGTCCCGCAGCCGAGCTGCGCCGGCAATGTTAAGGCCCGCAGCCGAGCCGCGCCCCGGGGAAGAGACCTAATAAAATAAAGGTTTCCCCCCGCCCCCCCCCCACCCCACCCCACCCCACACCCCCACCACACACCCCCACCACACATACACAGCCAAAAACAGAAACAAAAACCATCCCAACACCGACACAAACAAAAAAAAAGAAAAAAAGACAACAGACTGCCAGAGAGCCGCAGCCGTTAGGCGCAGCCAACTCCTCCCAGTGGCTTGTACGTCCTTGGATGTTGAGCCCTTCTAAAGTCCACAATCAGCTCCTTCGTTTTAGTGACATTCAAGAGGAGGCTATTGTCCTGACACCAGAGTGCCAGATCAGCCACCTCCTCCCGGTAGGCCTTCTCATCGTTGTAGGAGACCCGGCCCACCACCACAGTGTCATCAGCAAACTTGATGATGGAGTTTGAGCTGAACCTGGCCACATAGTCATGTGAGTACAGTAGGGGGCTAAGGACGCAACCCTGGGGGGGATCCTGTGTTCAGGGTGAGGGAGCTAGATGTGTGTTCCCCCATCCTGACCACTTGGGGCCTGGCGGTGAGAAAGTCCAGGACCAAGGCACACAGAGGGGTGCTAAGCCCCAGTCCCAGCAGCTTCTCAGCCAGTCTGGTGGGGACTATGGTATTGAAAGCTGAACTAAAGTCAATGAACAGCATCCTCACATAGCCCCCCTTCTGGTTGTCCAGATGAGAGAGAGCGGTGTGCAGAACCTGGGAGACCTCATCATCCGTGGATCTGTTCGGACGGTATGCGAACTGTAGTGGGTCCATGTTGCGAGGAAGGAAGGCAGCAGTTATTTTCCTAGATCTTATATATATATATATTAAAAAGTAATTATCTCAACAGAACTGCCAGCATTATCCATCACAGATGAAGAAGCCGCTTTGATTGTGCGATACGGGAATTTGGTCAGAAATGACAAGACCCTCGGCCAATCTCTGCACCTCAAATCCGGGTCACCTTCTACTGAAGGTAAGATTGTCACTTCAGATTTACAAACCTTTTTTTAAATTTCAAACACAGCCTTTATTCGGAATTCAAATGAAGCAAAACGTCACCCATTCCTTCATCAGCCATCAGATCAGCCATGATCACATTGAATGGCGGTGCAGGCTCGAAGGGCCGAATGGCCTCCTCCTGCACCTATTGTCTATTGTCCAAAACCCCCTGCAAAAAAACTCTTCCTATCTTCTCAATGTCTAAGCTCCAAACACGTACAGGTTGGCTTGGTATAATTGTAAATTGCCCCTGGTTTGCGTGGGCTAGTGTTAGTGTGCGGGGATCGCTGGTCGGCGCGGACCCGGTGGGCCGAAGGGCCTGTTTTGCCCTGTATCTCTAAACCAAACTAAACTGAACTGAATTCAACTCGACTCAACTGTGCATTCGATAGTGCCACGCTGAGTGGTGTTTGAACCAACCATAAAGTGAGACGGCATGAAAACAGGCCCTTCGGCCCAACTTGCCCACGCTACACTATCCAATGTGCCATGAGCAAAGATACTAGAGGAGTAAGATGGACCACTCCGTCGATATCGCCTAACCTGAAGTGTAGCACGCAAAGGAGCGCAACGTCCGCCATTTTAGTAAGCAAAACCCGCCTCTCGCAGTGTAATCAGTGTTTTGGGGGGAACAGTATGTGTGATGACACCATCAAAATGCGTCTATCAACTCACATATTTTTCTTTTTAAATGTTTCTGCAAGTTTCTGCCTACTAAAATGGCGCCGTGACGCACTACGGTTTTCAAGGCCGAGTGGTCTATCTTGCTCCTCTAGTATCTTTGGCCATTGGTCAGGATTGAAGCCGGGTCTCTGGTGCCGTGAGGCGGCAACTCTACCGGTGAGCCAGCGTCTGCAGTTCCTTGTAATTGAGGCAGTGCAGCGTAGGTTCATGAGATTGATCCCTGGGATGGCGGGACTGTCATATGCGGAAGGATCGGAAAGACTGGGCTTGTATTCACTGGAGTTTGGAAGGATGAGAGGGGGATCTTATAGAGACGTGCAAAATTATAAAAGGACCGGACAAGCTAGATGCAGGATTAATGTTCCCGATGTTGGGGGAGTCCAGAACCAGGGGCCACACACAATAGACAATAGACAATAGTCTATTCAATCGCAATGCGATCATGGCTGATCACTCTCAATCAGTACCCCGTTCCTGCCTTCTCCCCATACCCCCTCACTCCGCTATCCTTAAGAGCTCTATCCAGCTCTCTCTTGAAAGCATCCAACGAACTGGCCTCCACTGCCTTCTGAGGCAGAGAATTCCACACCTTCACCACTCTCTGACTGAAAAAGTTCTTCCTCATCTCCGTTCTAAATGGCCTACCCCTTATTCTTAAACTGTGGCCCCTTGTTCTGGACTCCCCCAACATTGGGAACATGTTTCCTGCCTCTAATGTGTCCAATCCCCTAATTATCTTATATGTTTCAATAAGATCCCCCCTCATCCTTCACACACAGTCTTAGAATAAAGGGGAGGCCATTTAAAACTGGGGTGAGAAGAAACTTTTTCACCTAGAAAATAGGTGCAGGAGGAGGCCATTCGGCCCTTTGAGCCAGCGCCGCCATTTATTGTGATCATGGCTGATCAACCACAATCAGTAACCCGTGCCTGCCTTCTCCCCGTATCCCTTGATTCCACTAGCCCCCAGAGCCCTATCTAACTCTCTCTTAAATCCATCCAGTGAATTGACCTCCACTGCCCTCTGTGGCAGAGAATTCCACAAATTCACAACTCTGAGTGAAAAAGTTCCTTCTCACCTCCGTTTGAAATGGCCTCCCCTTAATTCTTAGACTGTGTGTGTGGCCCCTGGTTCTGGACTCCCCCAACACTGGGAACATTATTCCTGCATCGAGCTTGTCCGGTCCTTTTCTGGGGGCTAGTGGAGTCAAGGGATATGGGGAGAAGGCAGGCACGGGTTACTGATTGTGGATGATCAGCCATGATCACAATGAATGGCTGTGCTGGCTCCAGGGGCCAAATGGCCTCCTCCTGCACCTGTTTCCTATGTTTCTATGTCTCTACGCCCTCTTTCAAGGTTGGCCTTTGACCCAGGAAGGGGGAGACCGGGAGTACTCCGTGGTTTCGCAGGAGAAGACGTGGAATGAGGCAAGGGACTACTGCCGGGCAAACTACACCGACCTGGTCAGCTTCAGGAACCCGGGGGAGGAGGAGTTCGTCAGCTCCATGCTCGGCCAAGGGGAGTGGAAGTGGACCGGCCTCCACAACGAGGAGCGCAACAACAGCGGCTGGAAGTGGTCGAACGGCGACAACTTCACCTACTCCAACTGGGCGCTGTGGTACCAGGAGCAGTTCATTGCCACCTCCCCCATCTGCATCGCCACCGACCGCAACGAGTGGTTTGGCCTGCAGTGTGACTTCACCTTATCCTTCATTTGTTACGCAGGTATTCGGCTCCAGGGGGCGCTATGGGCCCGGACGCTGTAGGCCAGGACAGTGTAGGCCCGGACAGTGTAGGCCCGGACAGTATAGGCCCGGACAGTGTAGGCCCGGACAGTGTAGGCCCGGACAGTGTAGGCCCGGACAGTATAGGCCCGGACAGTGTAGGCCCGGACAGAGTAGGCCCGGACAGTGTAGGCCAGGACAGTGTAGGCCCGGACAGTGTAGGACCGGACGCTGTAGGCCCGGACAGTGTAGGCCCGGACACTGTACGCCCGGACAGTGTAGGCCCGGACGCTGTAGGCCCAGACAGTGTAAGCCCGGACAGTGTAGGCCCGGACAGTGTAGGCCCGGTTGCCAGCTTTCCCATGAGAGCCGGGAGAACTAAACTAAAGTAAAACTAAAGTGTGTTACCCTGCTTTAAATGCCGCCCCCCCTCGTTCACCTCGACTCATCCCAAAACGTCGCCCATTCCTTCTCTCCAGAGATGCTGCCTGTCCCGCTGAGTTACTCCAGCTTTTTGTGTCTACCTTCAGTGTAAACCAGCATGTTTACCAGTGTAAACCAGGGTGTCCTTGTTCATCAGTCACTTAAAGTTAGCATGCACGTACAGCAGGCAGTGAAAAAAAGCTAATGGCATGTTGGCCTTTATGACAAGAGGAGTTGAGTATAGGAAGAAAAGATGTCCTTCTGCAGTTGTACAGGGCCCTAGTGAGACCGCACCTGGAGTACTGTGTGCAGTTTTGGTCTCCAGATTTGAGGAAGGATATTCTTGCTATTGAGGGCGTGCAGCGTAGGTTTACTAGGTTAATTCCCGGAATGGCGGGACTGTCGTATGTTGAAAGACTGGAGCGACTGGGCTTGTATACACTGGAATTTAGAAGGATGAGAGGGGATCTTATTGAAACAAATAAGATTATTGAGGGATTGGACACGTTAGAGGCAGGAAACATGTTCCCAATGTTGGGGGAGTCCAGAACCAGGGGCCACACACAGTTTAAGAATAAGGGGTAGGCCATTTAGAATGGAGATGAGGAAAAACTTTTTCAGTCAGAGAGTTGTGAATCTGTGGAATTCTCTGCCTCAGAAGGCAGTGGAGGCCAATTCTCTGGATGCTTTCAAGAGAGAGCTAGATAGAGCTCTTAAGGATAGCGGAGTCAGGGGGTATGGGGAGAAGGCAGGAACGGGGTACTGATTGAGAATGATCAGCCATGATCACATTGAATGGCGGTGCTGGCTCGAAGGGCCGAATGGCCTCCTCCTGCACCTATTGTCGATTGTCTGTTGTCTATCTGCAGTTCCTTCTTGCACAGAGTGATAAATCTTCCGTCTTACAGTGGTGCAGCGGGCAAGGGCGGCCGAAGCCAACAGTTCCCCTGCGGAATCGGGAGAGAAACCACGGCAGCTGCCACCACAAGCCTCGCTTCCAAAGCAGTCCGGTGAGAGCTCTTCCAACGACGCACAAAGCAGATGCGAAAGAGATTGTATGAAGCATCGAATGTCTTCCTGAGATGCCGTACGGTATCGGGAGGCATCACAGCTTGGTTTGGGAACAGCTCCATCTAAGGGTTGCCAACTATCTCACTCCCAAATACGGGACACAGGTTGACGTCAACACCCCACGCCCCACGTGACCTCATCCAGCCAGCGGCCACCTGCTCCGGCTCCACCAATGGCGGCCTCCCTGGGCCGGGAGGCGGGTTACTACGCAACCCACACTGTCCGGGCCTACAGTGTCTAGACCTACAGTATCCGGGCCTAAATTGTCCGAGCCTACACTGTCCGGACCTACAGTGTCCGGACCTATGGTGTCCAGACCTACACTGTCCAGACCTATACTGTCTGGGCCTACACTGTCCGGACCAACACTGTCCGGGCCTACAGTGCTTCCGGGCCTACTGTGTCCGGGCCTACAGTGTCCAGGCCTACAGTGTCCGGGCCTACAGTGTCCGGGCCTACAACATCCGGGCCTATACTGTCCGGGCCTACAGTGTCCGGGCCTACAGTATCTGGGCCTGCAGTGTCCGGGCCTACAGTGTCCGGGCCTACAGTGTCCGGACCTACAGTATTCGGGCCTAAATTGTCCGAGCCTACACCGTCCGGACCTACAGTGTCCAGGTCTACACTGTCCAGACCATCACTGTCCGGGCCTAAATTGTCCGAGCCTACACTGTCCGGACCTACAGTGTCCGGCCCTACGGTGTCCAGACCTACATTATCCGGACCAACACTGTCCGGGCCTACAGTGTCCAGGCCTACAATGTCCGGGCCTACAGTGTCCAGGCCTACACTGTCCAGACCAACGTTGTCCTGGCCTACATTATCCGGGCCTACGGTGTCCGGACCTACACTGTCCGGGCCTACACTGTCCGGGCCTACAACATCCGGGCCTACACTGTCCGGGCCTACAGTGTCCGGGCCTACAGTATCTGGGCCTGCAGTATCCGGGCCTACAGTGTCCGGGCCTACAGTGTCCGGACCTACAGTATTCGGGCCTAAATTGACCGAGCCTACACTGTCCGGACCTACAGTGTCCGGGTCTACAGTGTCCAGACCTACACTGTCCAGACCAACACTGTCCGGGCCTAAATTGTCCGAGCCTACACTGTCCGGACCTACAGTGTCCGGCCCTACGGTGTCCAGACCTACACTATCCGGACCAACACTGTCCGGGCCTACAGTGTCCAGGCCTACAATGTCCGGGCCTACAGTGTCCGGGTCTACACTGTCCAGACCAACGCTGTCCAGGCCTACATTATCCGGGCCTACGGTGTCCGGACCTACACTGTCCGGGCCTACACTGTCCGGGCCTACACTGTCCGGGCCTACACTGCCCGGGCCTACACTGTCCCGGCCTACAGTGTCCGTGGCTACAGTGTCTGTGCCTACACTGTCCGGACCTGCAGCGCCCCCGGGCCTAATACGGGACAAGGGCGGTCTCGTACGGGACAAACCAGTTTAGCTCAATGTACGGGATGTCCCGGCTAATACGGGACAGTTGGCAACCCTAGCCCCATCCAAGACCGCGAGCGATTTCAGCGAGTTGTGCACACAGCCCAGACCGTCACACAAACCAACCTCCCTTCCTGTTCCCATTCCTTCTCTCCAGAGATGCTGTCTGACCCGCTGAGTTACTCCAGCTGTTTGTGTCTATCTCCCTTCCTTTGACTCCATCTACACCTCACGCTGCCTCGGCAAGGCCAGCAGCATAATCACGGACAAGTCTCACCCCCGGCCACTCCCTCTTCTCCCCTCTCCCATCGGGGCAAGAGGTACAGAAGTGTGAAAACGCACACCTCCAGATTCAGGGGCAGTTTTCTTCCCGGCTGTTATCAGGCAACTGAACCATCCCACCACAACCAGAGAGCAGTGCTGAACTACTATCTACCTCTTTGGTGACCCTCGGACTATCCTTGATGGGACTTTGCTGGCTTTACCTTGCACTAAACGTTATTCCCTTATCGTGTATCTGCGCGCTGTGGACGGTTCGATTGTAACCGTGTGTTGTCTTTCCACTGACTGGTTAGCGCGCAACAAGAGCTTTTCACTGTACCTCGGCACACGTAACGGTAAACTGAACTGCTTCTGTCCGAGGAGGTTGCTCAGTCCATCGGCTCTGCAGACGTAGAGAAAGTATACGGTGTCTGGTGTAGATGGAGTCGATGGAAGGGAGGTTGGTTTGTGCGATGGTCTGGGCTGCGTACACAATTTGCCACGATTTATTTCGCTATTGGAAGGAGCCTAAATTGTCCGAGCTACACTGTCCGGACCTACAGTGTCCAGACCTACGGTGTCCGGACCTACACTGTCCAGACCTATACTGTCTGGGCCTACACTGTCCGGACCAACACTGTCCGGGCCTACAGTGCTTCCAGGCCTACAGTGTCCGGGCCTACAGTGTCCGGGCCTACAGTGTCCAGACCTATACTGTCTGGGCCTACACTGTCCGGACCAACACTGTCCGGGCCTACAGTGCTTCCAGGCCTACAGTGTCCGGGCCTACAGTGTCCGGGCCTACAATGTCCAGACCTACACTGTCCGGACCTACAGTGTCCAGGCCTACAGTGCTTCCAGGCCTACAGTGTCCGGGCCTACAGTGTCCGGGCCTACAGTGTCCAGACCTAAATTATCCGAGCCTACACTGTCCGGACCTACAGTGTCCGGGCCTACACTGTCTGGTCCTACAGTGTCCAGGCCTACAGTGTCCAGACCTACAGTATCCGGGCCTATGGTCTGGGCGATGGTCTGGGCGATGGTCTGGGCTGCTTACACAATTCGCCACTGTTTCATTCGCTCTTGGAAGGAGCCGCGCACCCAAACCACGCTGAGATCCCCCCCCCCCCCCATTAAACGCTTCCCGCGGCACATCTGCAGAAGTTGGGGAGAGTGTGAGGAGGGACAGAGAGAGATTAGCCACGATTGAATGGCGGAGAGGACCCGTTGGGCCAGATGGCCGAATTCTGCTCTGGTCACGGTGGCGCATCGGCAGAGTTCCCGCCTCGCGGCGAGTGCAGCGTCGGGAGGCCCGGGTTCCGTCCCGACTACCGGCTCTGCCTGTGCGGAGTTTGTACGTTCCCCCCCCGTGACCTGCCTGGGTTTTCTCCGAGATCCTCGGTTTCCTCCCGCACTCCACAGACGTATCTGTAGGTCTGCAGGTTGATTGGCTTGGTGGAATGTTCAAAAGGTTGTCCCTGGAGGGGTGTAGGATGATGTCAGTGTGCGGGGATCGCTGGTCGGCGCGGACCCGGTGGGCCGATTAGGGCCCTGTTTCCGCGCTGTATCTCCGAACTAAAACTAAGAAACTTAAGGTATCACAAAATGCTGGAGTAACTCAGCGAGCGGGTCAGGCAGCATCTCTGGAGAGAAGGAACGGGTGACGATTCGGGTCGAGACCCTTCTTCAGACTGATGTCAGGGGAGGGGGGGAGGGACAAAGATAGGATATAGGTGGAGACAGGAAGACAGTGGGAGAACTGGGAAGGGGGAGGGGATAGAGAGGGACAGAGGACAATAGACAATAGACAATAGACAATAGGTGCAGGAGGAGGCCATTCAGCCCTTTGAGCCAGTACGCACCGCCATTCAATGCGATCATGGCTGATCACTCTCAATCAGTACCCCGTTCCTGCCTTCTCCCCATACCCCCTCACTCCGCTATCCTTAAGAGCTCTATCCAGCTCTCTCTTGAAAGCATCCAACGGACTGGCCTCCACTGCCTTCTGAGGCAGAGAATTCCACACCTTCACCACTCTCTGACTGAAAAAGTTCTTCCTCATCTCCGTTCTAAATGGCCTACCCCTTATTCTTAAACTGTGGCCCCTTGTTCTGGACTCCCCCAACATTGGGAACATGTTTCCTGCCTCTAATGTGTCCAATCCCCTAATTATCTTATATGTTTCAATAAGATCCCCCCTCATCCTTCTAAATTCCAGTGTATACAAGCCCAATCGCTCCAGCCTTTCAACATACGACAGTCCCGCCATTCCGGGAATTAACCTAGTGAACCTACGCTGCACGCCCTCCATAGCAAGAATATCCTTCCTCAGATTTGGGGACCAAAACTGCACACAGTACTCCAGGTGCGGTCTCACCAGGGCCCTGTACAACTGCAGAAGGACCTCTTTGCTCCTATACTCAACTCCTCTTGTTACCAAGGCCAACATTCCATTGGCTTTCTTCACTGCCTGCTGTACCTGCATGCTTCCTTTCATTGACTGATGCACTAGGACACCCAGATCTCGTTGAACTCCCCCTCCTCCTAACTTGATGTAGAGAAGTTGACCCCTGGAACAGCAAACTAAAAAGCTATCTGAAGTTGGAGAAGTCAATGTTCATACCGCTGGGGTGTAAGCTGCCCAAGCGAAATATGAGGTGCTGTTGCCCCAATTTGCGCTGGGACTCACTCTGACAATGGAGGAGGCCCAGGACAGAGAGGTCAGGCTGGGAGTGGGAGGGGGAGTGGAAGTGCTGAGCCACCGGGAGATCAGGTTGGTTAGGGCAGACTGAGCGGAGGCGTTGAGCGAAACCATCGCCGAGCCTGCGCTCGGTCTCGCCGATGTAGAGAAGTTGACACCTGGAACAGCAAACTAAGAAACTAAGGTACCACAAAATGCTGGAGCAACTCAGCGGGTCAGGCAGCATCTCTGGAGAGAAGGAACGGGTGACGTTTCGGGTCGAGACCCTTCTTCAGACTGATGACGGGTGGGGGGGAGGGGGGTGCGGGACAAAGAAAGGATATAGGAAGACAGTGGGAGAACTGGGAAGGGGGGGGGGGGGGGGGGGGGGGAGGGACAGAGGAACTATTTAATCCACAAACTAAGAAACTATCTTGGTTTCTTAGTTCTGAAGAAGGGTCTCGACCCGAAACGTCACCCATTCCTTCTCTCCCGAGATGCTGCCTGACCTGCTGAGTTACTCCAGCATTTTGTGACACCTTCGATTCGTACCAGCTTCTGCGGTTATTTTCCTAAACCAAGGCACTAAATCATTGATGACCTTTGTGAAGAATGGTTGTGGACGCGGAATGGTGGGACTGTCGTATGTTGAAAGGCTGGAGCAGTTAGGCTTGTATACACTGGAATTTAGAAGGATGAGGGGGGATCTTATTGAAACATATAAGATAATTAGGGGATTGGACGCATTAGAGGCAGGAAACATGTTCCCAATGTTGGGGGAGTCCAGAACAAGGGGCCACAGTTTAAGAATAAGGGGTCGGCCATTTAGAACGGAGATGAGGAAGAACTTTTTCAGCCAGAGAGTGGTGAAGGTGTGGAATTCTCTGCCTCAGAAGGCAGTGGGGGCCAGTTCGTTGGATGCTTTCAAGAGAGAGCTGGATAGAGCTCTTAAGGATAGCGGAGTGAGGGGGTATGGGGAGAAGGCAGGAACGGGGTACTGATTGAGAGTGATCAGCCATGATCGCATTGAATGGCGGTGCGTACAGGCTCGAAGGGCTGAATGGCCTCCTCCTGCGCCTATTGTCTATTGTCTATTGACGCGCCGAGCTTCCTCGGGCTCCTGGGGGAGTTGGTGAGCTTTGCCGGCCGTTGGCCCTGCGTAGGTGGCCCAGGAGACGTTGTCCTTGAATGACTGGCGCCCGATCATTTTTTCAGGGCATGTTCAGAGCATCGGGACGGAGGAGAGGCTGTACTTCCTGATAGAGCAGCAGAGTAACTGGACGGAGGCCCGGGACTACTGCCAGCGACACTACACCGGGCTGCTGAGCGTCCGCAGCAAGGAGGAGACGGAAATACTCAGCCCCCTCCTGGCCCGGGAGATGTGGATCGGCCTCTCGGCCGGCCAGCCGGGCACCTGGAGCTGGTCCAACGGAGACACCTACCAGTACGCCAACTGGGCGCCCTCCTACCCCAACCGGCACACCGCCGGCGAGCCCATGTGCGCCCACGCCTCCCGCAAAGGCTGGGCCGAGGAGGCGTGCGGCTCCCTCTTCCCCTTCATCTGCTACCTGGGTACGTGCTGGCACGGGCAACACGGGGCGGGGCGGGCCGGGGGGCGGCTGTGAGCTCGACAAGGCTGAGTGTGTGCGTGTGTACGTGTATATGGGTACGTATGTATGCATGCGTGTCTGTGTGTGCATATATATCGTGTATATGTATGTGTATGTGCCTGCGTGTGTGTGTGTGTGTATGTTTGCATGTGTGTGTATGTTTATGTGTGTGTGCGTGTCTGTGTGTGTGTATATGTATATGTAGGTGTATGTGCCTGCGTGTGTGTGTATGTTTGCATGTGTGTGTATGTTTATGTGTGTGGGTGTGTGTCTGTGCGTGTGTGTGTGTGTGTGTGTGTCTGTGTATGTATGCATACGTGTACCTGTGTGTATATGTGCCTGTGTGTGTGTGTATGTTTGTTTGTGTGTGTGTGTGTGTGCGTTTATGTGTGTGTGTGTGTGTGTGTGTGTGTGTGGACGTGTGTCTGTGTGTGTATGTATGTATACGTGTACCTGTGTGTATATGTGCCTATGTGTGTGTGTGTGTATGTATGTATACGTGTACCTGTGTGTATATGTGCCTATGTGTGTGTGTGTGTATGTTTGTTTGTGTGTATGTTTATGTGTGTGTGTGTGTGTGCATGTGTGTGTGTGTCTGTCTGTCTGTCTCTGTGTATGTATGTAAATGTGTATTTGTGTGTATATGTATGTATATTTGCCTACATATGCGTGTGTGTGTGTGTGTGTGTGTGTGTCTGTATGTATGTGCGTGTGTGTGTGTGTGTGTGTGTCTGCTTGTGTCTGTCTGTCTCTGTGTATGTATGTATATATGTATGTGTGTATATGTATGTGCCTGCGTGTGTGTGTGTATGTTTGTGTGCGTGTGCGTGTGTCTAGGTACGTGTGTCTGGCTGTGTATGTATGTAAATGTGTATCTGTGTATATATGTATGTATATGTGTCTACGTGTGTGTGTGTGTGTGTGTGTCTACGTGATGTGTGCGTGTATGTACACATGTGTCTGCAAGTGCTGTACCTCTAATCTAAGAGCAAAGGAATGGCGTTAGGAGGGAGAAATAGATCATCCATGATTGAATGGTGGAGCTGGCTTCTTGCTGGAGATCGACCTCGGGAGCTCCAACCGCGGGAGCCTGCAGGACTTAACATCGTGGAGCTCCTGGTCCCTGTTTAGGGGCCGACTTCGGGAGCTCCAGGCCACAGGAGTTTCGACCGCCCCGTCGCGGGAGTTTCGACCGCCCCGACTGCGGGAGTTTCGACCGCCCCAACGCGGGAGTTTCGACCGCCCCTAGGCGGGAGTTTCGACCGCCCCGACTACGAATGGTTCGACTGCCCCGACCACAAGAGAAAAGGAGGAAAGAAGATAAGACTTTATCGCCATCCATCGCAGTAGGGAATGTGGAGAAGCCGATGTTTATGTGGATGTTTATGTGAATTTTTATGTACTTGGGTGTCTTGTTGGGTTTGTTTGGTATGACTGTATGGCAAAATCAAATTCTTTGCATGTTGCAAAACACACTTGGCTAATAAATTCATTATGATCGCGATCGGACGTGATGGGCCGATTGGCCTCATTCCGCTGCTACCAGTTATGACCTTCCAGCAAAACCTTATGGCCGCCTGCCTAATATCGCTGTTGGTCCTCCGTGTGCCCGCCAAACCAGCGCCGACCCGCCGAGGCGTGGACTCTGCGAAACCCCTGAAGGTGTCCCTGGGATGGCGGGACTTTCATATGAGGAAAGACTGGATAGACTGGGCTTGTACTCGCTGGAATTTAGAAGACTGAGGGGGGGATCTTATAGAAACTTACAAAATTTTTAAGGGGTTGGAGAGGCTGGATGCGGGAAGATTGTTCCCGATGTTGGGGGAGTCCAGAACCAGGGGTCACAGCTTAAGGATAAGGGGGAAGTCTTTTAGGACCGAGATGAGAAAACATTTCTTCACACAGAGTGGTGAGTCTGTGGAATTCTCTGCCACAGAAGGTAGTTGAGGCCAGTTCATTGGCTATATTTAAGAGGGAGTTAGATGTGGCCCTTGTGGCTAAAGGGATCAGGGGGTATGGAGAGAAGGCAGGTACAGGATACTGAGTTGGATGATCAGCCATGATCATATTGAATGGCGGTGCGTACAGGCTCGAAGGGCCGAATGGCCTACTCCTGCTCCTATTTTCTATGTTTCTATGTTTCTATGTGTCCTGTGGTATCTGGCACCTGAACATTAGCAGCAGATCCTTCGAGTCCTCTAAGCTGCGAGGTGGAGCCACCATGGGTCGGACTTGTCCATCCGGCACATCCCACACAGATGCTCAATCGGATTGAGATCTGGAGAATTTGGAGGCCAGGGCAACATTTCATCATGTTCCTCAAACCATCCCCCCAACAATGTCTGCAGTGTGGCAGGGCGCATTACCCTGCTGAAAGAGGCCGTTGCCATCAGGGAATACCATTGCCATGAAGGGCAATGAACGTACCTGGTCTGCAACGATGTTTAGGCAAGCAACAGGTGTCACATTGACGTCCACATGGATGGCCGGACCCAGGGTTTCCCAGCAGACCATTGCCCAGAGCATCTCACACTTCCTCCACCGGCTTGTCGTCTTCCCACAATGCATCCTGGTGCCACCCTTGCCCTCGCGCATCGATGAGCCTTGGGCGCCCAACACCCTGCCTGTCGCCGGTTTGCGGTTTGCCCCTCCTCGGACCACTGTCGGTCGGTACTCACCAATGCTGACCGGGAACACCCCACAAGCCTTGCCGTTTCAGAGATGCTCTGACCCAGTCGTCTGGCCAGAACAATTTGGCCCTTGTCCAAGTGGCTCAGGTCCAGAACCAGGGGCCGCAGTTTAAGAATCCAGAACCAGGGGCCACGCACAGTTTAAGAATAAAAGGGGTCGGCCATTTAGAACGGAGATGAGGAGAAACTTTTTCAATCAGAGAGTTGTGAATCTGTGGAATTCTCTGCCTCAGAAGGCAGTGGAGGCCGATTCTATGGATGCTTTCAAGAGAGAGCTCTTAATGATGGTGGAGTCAGGAGGTGTGGGGAGAGGGCAGGTACGGCGTACTGATTGTGGATAATCAGTCACGATCGCGGTGAATGGCGGTGCTGGATCGAAGGGCCGAATGGCCTCCTCCTGCACCTATTGTCTATTGTCTTTATTCCTGCCCATTTCTCCTGCAACCAATCAACACGTCAACTTCGAAGAACTGACCGTTCACTTGCCGCCCAATATATCCCACCCCTTCGGGCAGGTGCCATTGTAAACGAGATGATCAATGTTGTTCACTTCGCCTGTCGGTGGTCGTAATGTTTTGACTGATCGGTGTACGTTCTGGCATTCTTACAGACACGCCACGCCCGCGCCGCCTCTCGCCCGGGGACACCGCGCCCGCGCCGACCGTGGAAAGCAAGGATCTGACGCTACGGGACACCATATCCGGGCGGAACTTCAGACCAAGTAGGACTTTGTTTCTTTTTTTGTTCGACCGCCCGCCTTTCCTTCCAGTCACCGTTGTTTCTGGGGGTCACCGGCCTTCGGGAGGGCGCACACGGTTCAAGTGGAACTTCCCATCGAGCAGGGGAGACCAGGACCGTCTTAGAATAAAGGGGAGGCCATTTAAAACTGAGGTGAGAAGGAACTTTTTCACCCAGAGAATTTGTTGTGAATTTGTGGAATTCTCTGCCACAGAGGGCAGTGGAGGCCAAATCACTGGATGGATTTAAGAGAGAGTTAGATAGAGCTCTAGGGGCTGGTGGAATCCAGGGATACGGGGAGAAGGCAGGCACGGGTTACTGATTGTGGACGATCAGCCATGATCGCAATGAGTGGCGGTGCTGGCTCGAAGGGCCGAATGGCCTCCTACTGCACCTATTTTCCATGTTTCTATGTTTCTACGAAGGACCTTTAGAATTGTAGACGTAGAGTTGTAGACTAATTGTAGACTTTCGAAGAGATCCCCATCCCCCCACTCACCTGTGGAGTCATTTAAGTTCCTTGGAACCATCATCTCCAGGGACCTTAAATGGGGGGCCACCATCGACTCCATCGAGTCAAAAAGGCCCAACAGAGGATGTACAGAGCAGCATCTCAGCGGCGGAGGGGGAGAGACTCGACAAGCCGGTCAGGAAGGCCAGCTCTGTCCTGGGTTGCCCCCTCGAGACCCTTCTTCAGACTATTGCATCCGCAGCTCCAGATGTCTCATCTATTGCATCCGCTGCTCCAGATGTCAACTTATTTACATCGGCGAAACCAAGCGCAGGCTCGGCGATCGCTTCGCTCAACACCTGCGCTCAGTCCGCGTTGGCCAAACTGGTCTCCCGGTGGCCGAGCACTTCAACCCCCCCTCACATTCCCAGTCTGACCTCTCTGTCATGGGCCTCCTCCAGTGCCATAGTGAGGCCCAGCGCAAATTGGAGGAACAGCACCTCATATTTCGCCTGGGCAGTTTGCAGCCCGGCGGTATGAACATTGACTTCTCCAACTTTAGATAGTTCCTCTCTTCCCCCCCCCCCCCCTTCCCAGATCTCCCTCTATCTTCCTGTCTCCACCTATATCCTTCCTTTGTCCCGCCCCCACTGACATCAGTCTGAAGAAGGGTCTCGACCCGAAACGTCACCCATTCCTTCTCTCCTGAGATGCTGCCTGACCCGCTGAGTTACTCCAGCATTTTGTGAATAAATAACTTAGATCATAGTGTTCAGTTTTGGTCACCTTGGCATAAGAAGGTGAACGTCAAGCTGGAAAGAGTGCAGATTTACCAGGATATTAAGGGATGGGACGGGCTAGAGGCAGAAAACATGTTCTCGATGTTGTGGGGAGTCCAGAACGCGGAGTCACGCGGACTCCACGCAGGCCACCGGCATCGTACGCCGCCAAAATATGGCGACTGTGCGTTTGGTTTAGCGATACGGCGCGAAAACGGGCCCTTCGGCCCACCGGGTCAGGGGGTATGGGGTGAGGGCAGGAACGGGGGTACTGATTGTGGATGACAGCCATGATCACATCGAATGGCGGTGCTGGCTCGAAGGGCCGAATGGCCTCCTCCTGCGCCTATTGTCTGTGTTTCTATGTTTCTACTAGACCAAGTTGGGCCCAAACTTCTCCTGCATTGGTGCAGCACCCTCTCCTCTCCCCTCCCTTCCTCCCTCCCCCCCATCCCTTCCCCCTCCCCCCTCCTCCCATCCCTTCCCCCTCCCCCTCCCTCCTCACTCCACCACCCCTCCCCCTCACTCCACCTCCCCCTCCCCCTCCCTCCTCACTCCACCACCCCTCCCCCTCACTCCACCACCCCTCCCCCTCACTCCACCACCCCTCCCCCTCACTCCACCACCCTCCCCCTCACTCCACCACCCTCCCCCTCACTCCACCACCCCTCCCCTCACTCCACCATCCCTCCCCCTCACTCCACCACCCCTCCCCTCACTCCACCACCCTCCCCCTCACTCCACCACCCCTCCCCTCACTCCACCATCCCTCCCCCTCACTCCACCACCCCTCCCCTCACTCCACCACCCCTCCCCCCCACTCCATCCCCCTCAACCCCCTTATCCTCCCTCCTCCCCTCCCCTCCTCCCCGCCCCTCCCTCCTCCCCTCCCCTCCCTCCTCACTCCACCACCCCTCCCCCTTACTCCACCACCCCTCCCCCTTACTCCACCACCCCTCCCCCTCACTCCACCACCCCTCCCCTCCCTCCTCACTCCACCACCCCTCCCCTCCCTCCCTTCCCCCCTCCCCCCCACTCCATCCTCCTCAACCCCCCTTATCCTCCCTCCTCCCTCCCTTCCCTCCCCCCCTCCCTCCCTCCCTCCCTCCCTCCCCTCCCCCCCTCCCTCCCTCCCTAGGAGATAGATTTAAACTTTAAAATGTGAATAACTTAAAAAATATAACACCGATTTCAATGAAACTTCTTCCATTAGCACCAAAGGGACGACGGTGAGTAAGGTGGGCCTAAAATTGTCGCCCCTTAACCCCCCTTATCCTCCCCCCCCTCCCTCTCCTCCCTCCCTCCCTCCCTCCCTCCCTCGGAGATAGATTTAAACTTTAAAATGTGAATAACTTAAAAAATATAACACCGATTTCAACGAAACCTTCCATTAGCACCAAAGGGACGACGGTGAATAAGGTGGGCCTAAAATTGTCACGCTATTGTGCACCGTTTTGGCTGTAGTTCAGGAACAAACAAACAAACAAACAAACAAACAAACAAACGAGAGTTTTAGTGAATAAGATGTGGTGGTTTCATCTGAGCTTGTTTGCGCTGATCTCTGCGAACCTTTTTTTCCCTCCTCCCTCCCCCCTAACCCCCCCCACCTCCACAGATCGGAATCAGACCATCTCCAGTGGGGACAGGATGTACTACCTGATCGAGGAGGACAAGACCTGGAACAAGGCCTGGACCTACTGCCGGAACCACTACACCAACTTGGCGAGCGTGCGCAGCGCGGAGGAGGCCAGCATCATTGCCATGCTGGTGCACGGGCCGCAGTGGATCGGCCTGTACACCGACGGCATGTCCGGCTGGATGTGGACGAATGGCGACCGCTTCACCTACGCCAAGTGGGGCCTGTGGCACCCGTACAACTTCAACAACAGCCTGCCCATGTGCGTGGCCATCTTCGACGCCGAGTGGCACGAGGCCGACTGCGACTTCCCCTTCCCCTTCATCTGTTACCGAGGTAACCGGCCCGGGCAGGCTCTCGGGTTGCGGGAGCACGACTAGGCCGGGCGGCCCAAAATGGCTGAGTAAATCAGGCGGCTCAGGCAGCATCTGTGGAGAACATGGATAGGTGACGTTTCACAGAGTGCCGGAGTAACTCAGCGGGTCAGGCAGCATCTGTGGAGAACGTGGATAGGTGACGTTTCACAGAGTGCTGGAGTAACTCAGCGGGTCAGGCAGCATCTCTGGAGAACGTGGATAGGTGACGTTTCACAGAGTGCCGGAGTAACTCAGCGGGTCAGGCAGCATCTGTGGAGAACGTGGATAGGTGACGTTTCACAGAGTGCTGGAGTAACTCAGCGGGTCGGGCAGCATCTTTTTTTTATATAAACAAATACTCTATTCCAAAAACAAAATCAAATATACAAAGTAGTAACACGATCAAATCAAAAGCTGCCGGTATCGGCAGTTTACAAAGCCAACAATTATCAAATTAAAATCCCGCCAACTTTGTCAACAATACAGTCGACCTCCCCGTGGCGACCAGCGTTCACGGAAGGCCTCCAGCGCCCCTGTGGACACCGCATGTGCGTGTTCCCTCTCCAGGGACACGCGGGCACGGACGTAGGCCCGGAAGAGGGGCGGGCGTGTGAGGCTGTCGTCTGCCCGCTGCCTGGACCCGCGAACGGCCATCTTGGCCAGGCCCAGGAGCAAACCGACAGGGAGACCCCTTCCCTCCTCCCTCCCTCCCTCCCTCCCTCCCCGACCTCTGGCAGCATCTCGGGAGGGAAGGAATGGGCGACGTTTCGGGTCGAGACCCTTTCTTCAGACTCAAGACCCTTCAGTTATTTTCCTATTCAGACATGGCTGATCTCATCTGCCTCCCAATCCCATTTCAAGGCGTAGGAATATTTTTTAAAAACTGCAAGTGCTGGTTAAAATCGAAGGTGGACACTACATGCTGGAGTAACTCAGGAGGGTCAGGCAGCATCTCGGGAGAGAAGGAATGGGTGACGTTTCAGGTCAGGCAGCATCTCGGGAGAGAAGGAATGGGTGACGTTTTCAGGTCAGGCAGCATCTCGGGAGAGAAGGAATGGACGACGTTTCGGGTCCCTGGTTTCTCTCTCTCTCCATCCCCTCCCCCTTCCCAGTTCTCCCACTAGTCTTCCTGTCTCCGACTACATCCTATCTTTGTCCTGCCCCCTCCCCTGACATCAGCCTGAAGATGCTTGCCTTTATAAATCAGAGCATCGAATATAGAAGTTGGGATGTAATGTTAAAATTGTACAGGGCATTGGTGAGGCCGAATCTGGAGTATGGTGTGCAGTTCTGGTCGCCAAATTATAGGAAGGATGTCGACAAAATGGAGAGGGTACAGAGGAGATTTACTAGAATGTTGCCTGGGTTTCAGCACTTAAGCTACAGAGAGAGGTTGAACAGGTTGGGTCTTTATTCTTTGGAGCGTAGAAGGTTGAGGGGGGACTTGATAGAGGTTTTTAACATTTTGAGAGGGACGGACAGAGTTGACGTGGGTAGGCTTTTCCCCTTGAGAGTGGGGAAGATTCCAACAAGGGGACATAAACTTCAGAATTGAGGGACAAAAGTTTAGGGGTAACATGAGGGGTAACTTCTTTACTCAGAGGGTGGTGGCTGTATGGAATGGGCTTCCGGTGGAAGTGGTGGAGGCAGGCTCGATTTTATTATTTAAGAGTAAATTGGATAGGTATATGGATGAGAGGGGATTGGAGGGTTATGGTCTGAGAGCAGGTAGATGAGACTAGGTCAGAGAGAGTGGTCGGAGTGGACTGGCAGGGCCGAACGGGCCTGTTTCCGTGCTGTAGTTGTTATATGTTATATGTTATAAGGGTCTCGACCCGAAACGTCACATGTTCCTTCCCTCCCGAGATGCTGCCTGACCCGCTGAGTTACTCCAGACATTTTGTGTCCACCCATTTCAAGGTTTCAAGGTCAGTTTATTGTCACATGTACCAATTAAGGTACAGTACAGTGAGATTTGAGTTACCGTACACCCATATTAAGTGAAAAAGCAACAAGACACACAGACACATAACGTAAAATTAGAAGCAAACATCCACCACAGCGGATTCCACATTCCTCACTGTGATGGAAGGTGATAAATGTCCCTCCCACTCCCAGTCTGACCTTTCCATCCTGGGCCTCCTCCACTGTCAGAGTGAGAGGCCCAGCGCAAATTGGAGGAACAGCACCTCATATTTCGCTTGGGCAGCTTACACCCCAGCGGTGTGAACATTGACTTCTCGAACTTCAGGTAGACAATAGACAATAGACAATAGACAATGGGTGCAGGAGGAGGCCATTCAGCCCTTCGAGCCTGTACGCACCGCCATTCAATGCGATCATGGCTGATCACTCTCAATCAGTACCCCGTTCCTGCCTTCTCCCCATACCCCCTTCAGAGCTCTATCCAGCTCTCTCTTGAAAGCATCCAACGAACCGGCCTCCACTGCCTGCTGAGGCAGAGAATTCCACACCTTCACCACTCTCTGACTGAAAAAGTTCTTCCTCATCTCCGTTCTAAATGGCCTACCCCTTATTCTTAAACTGTGGCCCCTTGTTCTGGACTCCCCCAACATTGGGAACATGTTTCCTGCCTCTAATGTGTCCAATCCCCTAATTATCTTATATGTTTCAATAAGATCCCCCCTCATCCTTCTAAATTCCAGTGTATACAAACCCAATCGCTCCAGCCTTTCAACATACGACAGTCCCGCCATTCCGGGAATTAACCCTGCTTTCCCTCTCTCTCCATCCCCTCCCCCTTCCCAGTTCTCCCACTAGTCTTCCCGTCTCCGACTACATCCTATCTTTGTCCCGCCCCCTCCCCTGACATCAGTCTGAAGAAGGGTCTCGACCTGAAACGTCACCCATTCCTTGCCTCCCGAGATGCTGCCTGTCCCGCTGAGTTACTCCAGCATTGTGTGTCTCCCTTCAAGGTATGCGTGTGGGCTCCATATAAAGGGCGCTGAGCAAAGTTACAGAGAATTCTGCCCCCCCCGGTCTCCTGTTGTTCTCCTCCCCACCCCTTGCTCCAGGTCTCCCTCTTTCCCCTCAATCAATGAAAAGGAATTACTCGCGCATTTATTTAATGTAAGGTTAATCCCCGGGATGGCGGGACTGTCGTATGAGGAAAGATTGGAAAGACTGGGCTTGTATTCACTGGAGTTTAGAAGGATGAGAGGGGGACCTTGTAGAGACGTATAAAATCATAAAAGGACTGGACAAGCCAGATGCAGGAAAAATGTTCCCAATGTTGGGGGAGTCCAGAACCAGGGGCCACACACACACAGTCTAAGAATAAAAGGGAGGCCATTTAAAACTGAGGTGAGGAGAAACTTTTTCGCCCAGAGAATTTGTTGTGAGTTTGTGGAATTCTCTGCCACAGAGGGCAGTGGAGGCCAAATCACTGGATGGATTTAAGAGAGAGTTAGATAGAGCTCTAGGGGCTAGTGGAATCTAGGGGTATGGGGAGAAGGCAGGCACGGGTTACTGATTGTGGATGATCAGCCATGACCACAGTGAGTGGCGGTGCTGGCTCGAAGGGCCGAATGGCCTCCTCCTGCACCTATTGTCTATTGTCTATTGTCTATTGCACCTATTGTCTATTGTCTATTGAATGGCGGTGCTGGCTGTAAGGGCCGATTGGCCACCTCCTGCACCTATTTTCTATGTTTCTATGTATCTAAACAACCTATTGAGAAAAAAAGCCAGCCAAATACCTGGTGTCATTTGTCGGCACGGTGGCGCGGCGATAGAGTTGCCGCCTCACAGCGCCGGAGTCCCGGGTTCGATCCTGACCACCCGGGCGCTGTCCGTACGGAGTTTCCACATTCCCCCCCCCTGTGACCGCGTGGGTTTTCTCCGGGCGCTCCGGTTTTCCTCCGCACTCCAAAGACAATAGACAATAGACAATAGACAATAGACAATAGACAATAGGTGCAGGAGGAGGCCATTCAGCCCTTCGAGCCTGTACGCACCGCCATTCAATGTGATCATGGCTGATCACTCTCAATCAGTACCCCGTTCCTGCCTTCTCCCCATACCCCCTCACTCCGCTATCCTTAAGAGCTCTATCCAGCTCTCCCTTGAAAGCATCCAACGAACTGGCCCCCACTGCCTTCTGAGGCAGAGAATTCCACACCTTCACCAGGATGTGCAGGTCTGCGGATTCAGCGGCCGCTGGGGGGGGTGCCGGGCAGGACGGGCGTAGGGCGGGCGAACGCTGGGCGGCGCGCGGACTCGCTGGGCGCTGGGCGCCTGTTTTCCGACTCTGCCCGTTTTCTAAGCTGACGTTTTTGTGACTCGGCAGAAGTGCGGTCGAACGGGAGGCTCCCCGTATTCCCGAATGGAAACGGCGGACCGCCCGTGAGGAGCGAACAAGCCTACGGATCGAAAGACTACTCCGATCTTCTCACGGATCTCAACGCAGGTAAGAGACCCGTTTCATGCTTTTACCAGTTTTTTTTTAAAAACCCATCGAGAATGGCAATGAAGAGTTCCTGGCCTCACAGTTCACTGGGAGGTGGGAAAGTGGGATAGGAGGAGGCCATTCTGCCCTAAAGCCTGGCCTTCCAATCCGTGCAGCGCGGCCAAACTCCGTACGACCTTTCGAGTTTCATAGAAACGTAGAAAACAGGTGCAGGAGGAGGCCATTCGGCCCTTCGAGCCAGCACCGCCATTCATTGTGGCAGGCACGGTAGCGGCACGGTAGCGCAGCGGTAGAGTTGCTGCTTTACAGCGAATGCAGCGCCAGAGACTCAGGTTCGATCCTGACTACGGGTGCTGCACTGTTAGGAGTTTGTACGTTCTCCCCGTGACCTGCGTGGGTTTACTCCGAGATCTTCGGTTTCCTCCCACACTCCAAAGACGTACAGGTATGTAGGTTAATTGGCTGGGTAAATGTAAAAAATGTCCCTAGTGGGTGTAGGATAGTGTTAATGTACGGGGATCACTGAGCGGCATGGACTTGGAGGGCCGAAAAGGCCTGTTTCCAGCTGTATATATATGATATGATGATGATGATATGATTGTGATCACGGCTGATCGTCCACAATCAGTAACCCGTGCCTGCCTTCCCCCCATATCCCTCGATTCCGCTAGCCCCTAGAGCTCTATCTAGGTCAACACTCTGGTCAACGTGGGTTGTTTTTAAATGTGCTATACAAATAAAAATTGACTTGACTTGACTTGACTTGACTATCTAACTCTCCCTTAAATCCATCCAGTGATTTGACCTCCACTGCCCTCTGTGGCAGAGAATTCCACAAATTCGCAACAAATTCTCTGGGTGAACAAGTTCCTTCTCACCTCAGTTTTAAATGGCCTCCCCTTTATTCTAAGACTGTGTGTGTGTGGCCCCTGGTTCTGGACTCCCCCAACATTGGGAACATTTTTCCTGCATCTAGCTTGTCCAGTCTTTTTACAATTTTATACGTCTCTATAAGATCCCCCTCTCATCCAACTAAACTCCAACGAATGCAACCGTAGTCTTTTCAATCTTTCCTCGTATGACGGTCCCGCCATCCTGGGGATCGATCTCGTGAACCTACGCTGCACTGCCTCAATTACAAGGACGTCCTTCCTCAAATTAGGAGACCAAAACTGCACACAGTACTCCAGATGCGGTCTCACCAGGGACCTGTACAACTGCAGAAGAACCTCTTTACTCCTGTACTGAAATCCTGTCGCTATGAAGGCCAACATGCCATTAGCTTTCTTCACTGCCTGCTGTACCTGCACGCCAACGTTCAGTGACTTATTCACAAACTCAGCGGGTCAGGCAGCATCTCAGGAGAGAAGGAATGGGTGACGTTTCGGGTCGAGACCCTTCTCCAGACTTTCAGTGACTGGTGTACAAGGGCACCCGGGTCTCGCTGCACTTCCCCCTTACCCAACCTGACACCACTGAGATAATTTCGTGCAGGGACACAGCACGGAAACGCGGCCCTTCGTCACCACCGAGCCCACGCCGACATTTGATCGCCCACCCAGTTGGCACGGGTTCTGTGCCCATCCCGCTTTCTCATCAGGGGGCCAGCTGCCCCCCCAAACCCCGCCCGTCTTTGGGAAACGGGAAACCCACGCGGTCACGGGGAGAACGTGCAAACTCCGCCCGCGCAGGTTAAGCGCCCGCGGTCGGGATCGAACCTGGGTCTCCGGCGCAGCAGGGCGGCGGATCTGCCGTCTATCAAATAAGCACCAGGATTGCCAAAGTCGTGGTTGACTCTGCCTTGAGCTTGGCCCTCTCCCAGTTGGGAAGGCCATCCGAACACATTAGGGCAGCGCTGTATGCGAACAGACCCCTTCAGCCCCTCTACGCCCATGCCAAACATCATACCCATCGACCTTTCTCCGTCTGCATAGCACCCATCTCCCTCTATTCCCTGCAGCTCAGCGTGACTATCCATAAACCTCTTAGAGTTGAGTATAGGAGCAAAGAGGTCCTTCTACAGGTGTACCGGGCCCTGGTGAGACCGCACCTGGAGTACTGTGTGCAGTTTTGGTCTCCAAATTTGAGGAAGGATATTCTTGCTATTGAGGGCGTGCAGCGTAGGTTCACTAGGTTAATTCCCGGAATGGCGGGACTGTCGTATGTTGAAAGGCTGGAGCAATTAGGCTTGTATACACTGGAATTTAGAAGGGTGAGGGGGGGATCTGATTGAAACATATAAGATAATTAGGGGATTGGACACATTAGAGGCAGGAAACATGTTCCCAATGTTGGGGGAGTCCAGAACAAGGGGCCACAGTTTAAGAATAAGGGGGTAGGCCATTTAGAACGGAGATGAGGAAGAACTTTTTCAGTCAGAGAGTGGTGAAGGTGTGGAATTCTCTGCCTCAGAAGGCAGTGGAGGCCAGTTCGTTGGATGCTTTCAAGAGAGAGCTGGATAGAGCTCTTAAGGATAGCGGAGTGAGGGGGTATGGGGAGAAGGCAGGAACGGGGTACTGATTGAGAGTGATCAGCCATGATCGCATTGAATGGCGGTGCTGGCTCAGAGGGCTGAATGGCCTCCTCCTGCACCTATTGTCTATTGTCTATTGTCTAACCCACCACCGTATCCGCCTCCACCAGCAAGCATCGGAAAGTCTCGTCTCTGAATTTTTAAACCCAATCCTTCGTTCCTTATATTCACGGACGTTCCTTATATCCGTAGCTCTAAAGGTATTGCTGGAAACTCTGGATCAATTAACATGGAAACATAGAAACATGGAAAATAGGTGCAGGAGGAGGCCATTTGGCCTTTCGAGCCATTCAATGTGATCATTGATCCAGTACAAAATCCTCCTCATGACCTACAAAGCCCTCCATAACCTGGCCCCATCCTACCTGACCGACCTCCTCCACAGGCACACTCCCACCTGCACCCTCCGCTCTGCCGCTGCCAATCTCCTATCCCCCCCCCCCATCCGGACCAAACTCAGATCCTGGGGAGACAGGGCTTTCTCCATCGCTGCTCCCACCCTATGGAACTCACTACCCCAAACCGTCAGAGACTCCTCCTCACTCACCACATTCAAAACATCATTGAAGTCTCACCTGTTCAGTACTGCCTTCAACCACTGAAGGTCACCTCACCCTCTGTCTCCTTTCTCTGTTCGTTTACTTATTTATCTATTTATTCACTTCCCTATGTCTTCAAATCCCTGTAAAGCGTCTTTGAGTGTATGAAAAGCGCTATATAAATGTAATGCATTATTATTATTATTATTATTATCATGGTTTCTCCTTCTTTTCCTTCTTACGTCATGCACTTCATGCACGTTTCAAATGTTACATCACTTTCATCGCTAATTCTCCTACCACCAGTCTGAAGAAGGGTCTCGACCCGAAAGGTCACACATTCCCTCTCTCCTAGATGCTGCCTGACCTGCTGAGTTACTCCAGCATTTTGTGATACCTTCGATTTGTGCCGGCATCTGCAGTTATTTTCCTACACTACTGCCACCGCCCTCATCTATTGTACAAGTGATGGCTCCCACTGAATTGTGATCACGGCCGATCGTCCACAATCAGTTAACCCGTGCCTGCCTTCTCCCCATACCCCTTGATTCCGCTAGCCCCGTAGAGCACTGTCTCAACTCCCTTTTAAACTCGTCCAGTGAATTGCCCCCCACTGCCCTCTGTGACAATTCACGTCATTTTGGCGCCCGGTTTTGGCGCCTGGCACCTGTCGCCGGTTGACGACAGCCTACGTCGCCTGGCGACAACCTACGACAGCGCCCAGGGCAGGAGACGTCAAGCTACGATCGTTGCCGCCAAGCCAACAGTCGCTGGAGATCTTTAAGCGTCTCAAAAATCCAGCAGGCGACCGGAAAAACGCTCTTTGGAGACGACTCACGGCCGTGCAGACGACACCGTGAGGTTGCGGCCTGGTCGCCTGTAGTCGTCTAAACAAATCGCCTAAGTGGGACGGGTCAGGCAGCATCTGCCCATTCCTTTCCACAGATGCTGCCTGACCCGCTGAGTTCCTCCAGCAGTTTTTAGTTGTGCTCAAGATTCCAGTATCACTTTTGCCTCCTCCCTTCCCGGGTCGATTCGGTTCCCACCCTGACCCTTGGAATCCGGGAATTCCTTAGGACTCGTGACTTAATTGATCCCGAGTTTTCAGCGTAGGTTCACCAGGCTAGTCCCCCCGGGATGGCGGGACTGTCGTACGAGGAAAGGTTGGGAAGACTGGGCTTGTATTCACTGGAGTTTAGAAGGATGAGAGGGGGATCTTCAGGATTCAGGATTCAGGATATCTTTATTTGTCGAGAGACGTACAAAATTACAAAAGGACTGGACAAGCTAGATGCAGGGAAAATGTTCCCAACGTTGGGGGAGTCCAGAACCAGGGACAACCACACACAGTCTAAGAATAAAGGGGAGGCCATTTAAAACTGAGGTGAGAAGGAACTTTTTCACCCAGAGAATTTGTTGTGAATTTGTGGAATTCTCTGCCACAGAGGGCAGCGGAGGCCGATTCACTGGATGAATTTAAAAGAGAGTTAGATAGAGCTCTAGGGGCTGGTGGAATCAAGGGGTATGGGGAGAAGGCAGGCACGGGTTACTGATTGTGGATGGTCAGCCGTGATCACAATGAATGGCGGTGCTGGCTCGAAGGGCCAAATGGCCTCCTCCTCCTGCACCTATTTTCCATGTTTCTATGTTTCTTTGTGTGGTTTCATCTGAGCTCAAGATGTGGCTGATAATATTCCCGCATATTTATACTCCAATTCCCCTCTCTCCCCTTTCAATGGTTGGCCGCCTAAACAAAAAAGCTCGTCCGCGTAGTCATGTTGCCCTGACCCGTTGCTGGTGGCTGAAGAATGTCAGGGGGGGGGCGCACGCAAAGGTGCCAGCTTCCTCAATCCCAAATCACCGCCCCGCGCCCCACGTGACCTCACCCAGCCAGCGGCCAGGTGCTCCCTCTCCACCAATGGCGGCCGCCCGGGCCGGGAGGCGGGTTGCTAGGCAACCTCCGTTAGACTGTGCCCGGGCTTAGACTGTCCGGAGCTAAAACGTCGGAAACCTAGAGTGTCAGGGCCTACAGCGTCCGGGCCTACAGCGTCCGGGCCTACAGCGTCCGGGCCTACAGCGTCCGGGCCTACAGCGTCCGGGCCTACAGCGTCCGGGCCTACAGCGTCCGGGCCTACAGCGTCCGGGCCTACAGCGTCCGGGCCTACAGTGTCCGGGCCTACAGCTTCCGGGCCTACAGTGTCCGGGCCTACAGCGTCCGGGCCTACAGCGTCCGGGCCTACAGTGTCCGGGCCTACAGCGTCCGGGCCTAATATGGGTCAAGGGCGGTCCAATTTAGCCCAAAATACGGGATGCCCTGGCTAATGCGGGGCAGTTGGCAACCCTAGGCACACACCAAAGGCTGTGTATTTACCTTCCCAAGACAGCGGTACCCAAGACACCCTCCCGAGGAGGCTGTACCACAAGGTCAACATGGAAAAAACCTGGCCCGATGCTTGGAGCTACTGCCGGGGCCAGTACACCGAACTGCTCAGCATTTCGAGCGAGCAGGAGAGCAACGACACCCGCCCCTTGCTCAAGGAGCTGGAGCAAGGCTGGTGTGGCCTGTACAATGAGCGGCAGATGGCCGACACCTGGCAGTGGTCTGACCGCAGCTCCGTCACTTACACCAGCTGGAAGCCTGGCCAACCCCACCGGTACAGCCTCCTCTCCCCGGTCTGTGTGTTTATCGAGGATGGCCTGTGGACTGACGCGCCCTGCCGATTTTTATTGCCATTCATTTGCTACACAGGTAACGTGCGGGGATGGGCGTTCCGTGGGGCTGAGAAGTCGGAAGGGTTCAGGGCGCCCCCTGCAGGGGTCTCGCCCAATAATCGACAATAGACAAGAGGTGCAGGAGGAGGCCATTCGGCCCTTCCAGCCAGCACCGCCATTCAACCACCCGTTCTCTCTCTCCCGAGATGCTGCCTGACCTGCTGAGTTACTCCAGCATTTTATGATACCGCCATTCAATGTGATCGCGCCTGATCGTCCACAATCAGTAACTCCGTTCCTGCCCTCTCCCCATACCCCCTGACTCCGCTATCCTTAAGAGCTCTATCTAGCTCTCTCTTGAATGTATTCAGAGAATTGGCCTCCACTGCCTTCTGAGGCAGAGAATTCCACAGATTCACAACTCTCTGACCGAAAAAGTATTTCCTCATCACCGTTCCAAATGGCCTACCCCTTATTCATAGAATGTGTGTGGCCCCTGGTTCTGGACTCCCCCCAACATCGGGAACATGTTTCCTGCCTCTAGCGTGTCCAATCCCCCAATAATCTTCAATAAGATCCCCTCTCATCCTTCTAAATTCCAGCGTATACAAGCCCTTTGCAAGTTCACAGGTCATAGGAGTAGAATTAGGCTGTTCAGCCCAACTACTCTGCCATTTAATCGCTGGCTGACCTCTGCCTCCTTAACCCCATTTTCCTGCCTTCTGAATGGCGGTGCTGGCTCGAAGGGCCGAATGGCCTCCTCCTGCACCTATTTTGTACGTTTCTATGTTTCCCCGTAACCCTTGACACCCGTCCTAATCAAGATGGCGTCCCATCTCTGCCTTAAAGATGGCCACCGACTTGGCCTCCACAGCCCTCTGTGGCAATGAGTTCCACAGATTAGCCACCCTCTGACTGAAAAAGTTCCCCCTCACCTCCTTTCTGAAAGAGAGCCCTTTAATTCTCCAGCTATCACCTCTGGTCTTAGACTCTCCCACTAGTGGAAACATCCTCTCCACATCCACTCTATCCAGGCCTTTCGCTATCTGTAAGTTTCAATTAGGTTCCCCCTCCCCTCCAACCTTCTAAACTCCAGTGAGTACAGGCCCAGTGCCGACAAACGCTCTTCGTACGTTAACCCACTCATTCATAGAAACATAGAAACATAGAAAATAGGTGCAGGAGGAGGCTATTTGGCCCTTCGAGCCAGCACTCTCCATTCATTGTGATCATGGCTGATCATCCACAATCAGTGACCCGTGCCTGCCTTCTCCCCATATCCCTTGATTCCACCAGCCCCTAGAGCTCTATCTAGCTCTCTCTTAAATCCATCCAGTGATTCGGCCTCCACTGCCCTCTGTGGCAGAGAATTCCACAAATTCACAACAAATACTCCGGGTGAAAAAGTTTCTTCTCGCCTCAGTTTTTAAACGGCCTCCCCTTTATTCTAAGACTGTGTGTGTGGCCCCTGGTTCTGGACTCCCCCAACATTGGGAATATCTTTCCCGTATTTAGCTTGTCCAGTCCTTTTATAATTTTATATGTTTCTGTAAGATCCCCCTCCATCCTTCTAAACTCCAGTGAATGCAAGCCTAGTCTTTTCAATCTTTCCTCATATGACAGTCCCGCCATCCCAGAGATCAATCTCGTGAACCTACGCTGCACTGCCTCAATTACAAAGGACGTCCTTCCTCAAAATTAGGAGACCGAAACTGTACGCAATACTCAAGATGTGGTCTCGCCGGGACTGCAGAAGAACCTCTTTACTCCTAGACTGAAATCCTCTCGTTACGAAGGCCGTTAGCTTTCTTCACTGCCTGCTGTACCTGCACGCCAACTTTCAGTGACCGGTGTACAAGGACTCCCAGGTCTCGCTGCACCTCCCCTTACCTAACCTGACACCATTGAGGTAATAATCTGTCTCCTTGTCTTTGCCGCCAACCTATATTATACTGCATCTGCCACGCATCTGCCCACTCACTCAACCTGGGATCATTCTTGTAAACCTCGTCTGGACCCTCTCTAGAGCCTCAAATAAGAGGCCCAGATTTGCTCGCAGTGCTCCAAATGCGGCCTGACCAGTGCCTTGTAGAGCCTCAGCATTACATCCCTGTTTTTGTCTTCCAGTCCTCTTGATATGGACTGGATAGGGTTAGGTGAGTGGGCAAATGCATGGCAGATGCAGTATAATGTGGATAAATGTGAGGTTATCCACTTTGGTGGCAAGAACAGGAAAGCAGACTATTATCTGAATGGTGGCCGATTAGGAAAAGGGGAGATGCAACGGGACCTGGGTGTCGTGGTACACCAGTCATTGAAAGTAGGCATGCAGGTGCAGCAGGCAGTGAAGAAAGCGAATGGTATGTTGGCATTCATAGCGAGGGGATTTGAGTATTGGAGCAGGGAGGTTCTGCTGCAGTTGCTTTCATTCCGAGGCCGTGCCCTCTGGTCCTGGACTCTCCTGCTGGTGGAAACATCCTCTCCAAATCCCGCTCCATCCAAGCGTGTCACCATTCGGTACGTCTCGATGCAGGCCCCCACCTCGTCCTTCCAAACTCCAGCGAGCGGAGGCCCAGTGGCTGTCGATGGTCAGTGTCCAGTGGAAGGGGGTGGGGGTGGGCAGGATCCCAGAGTGTGGAACTCCACAGGGGCCCAGTCTCTCGGCACGTCCTCCCACTGCCTCCAACGTTCTCCGACGGACAGCAGCTGAACAGGTTTCAGACCGACCGACACGCGTCCGTCGAGCAGATGGCGATCTTCGGGCAACCACTCCCCGCCCGTGCGCGGTCCGCGTCCGTGGGGGCAGGCCGTTCGATCAGGGGGACCGTTCAACACCGGAGCAACTCAGCGGGTCGGGCAGCATCTCGGGAGAGAAGGAACGGGCGACCTTTCGGGAATTCTCTGCGGAATTCTCTGCCTCAGAGGGCAGTGGAGGCCAATTCTCTGAATGCATTCAAGAGAGAGCGAGATGGAGCTCTTAAGGATAGCGGGGTCAGGGGGGTATAGGGGAGAAGGCAGGAACGGGGTACTGATTGAGAATGATCAGCCACGATCACATTGAATGGCGGTGCTGGCTCGAAGGGCCGAATGGCCTCCTCCTGCACCTATTGTCTATTGTCTGTAATTGGAGACCCTCTTCTTCAGACTCAAGACCCTTCAGTTATTTTCCCCCTGATCTCTTCCGCCTCCCGAACCCATTTCAAGGTGTGGGGAGAAAAGGAAAAATCTGCAGAAGCCGGTACACATCGAAGGTGGACACAGAAATGCTGGAGTAACTCAGGCGGGACAGGCAGCATCTCGGGAGGGAAGGAACGGGCGACGTTTCGAGTCCCTGCTTTCCCTCTCTCTCTATTCCCCCTCCCCCTTCCCAGTTCTCCCACTGGTCTTCCGGTCTTCCCGTCCACATCCTATCTTTGTCCCGTCCCCCGTCCCCCGACATCGGTCTGAAGAAGGGTCTCGACCCGAAACGCCACCCGTTCCTTCTCTCCCGAGAGGCTGCAGAGTGACTTGGATGAGGCTGCAGAGTGACTTGGATAGATTAGGCGAGTGGGCAAATGCATGGCAGATGCAATATAATGTGGATAAATGTGAGGTTATCCACTTTGGCGGCAAGAACAGGAAAGCAGAGTATTACCTGAATGGTGACCGATTGGGAGAAGGGGAGATGCAACGTGACCTGGGTGTCATGGTGCACCAGTCATTGAAAGCAAGCATGCAGGTGCAGCAGGCAGTGAAGAAAGCGAATGGTATGTTGGCATTCATAGCAAGAGGATTTTGAGTTTAGGAGCAGGGAGGTTCTGTCTGCAGTTGTACAGGGCCTTGGTGAGACCGCACCTGGAGTATTGTGTGCAGTTTTGGTCTCCTAACCTGAGGAAAGACGTTCTTGCCTTAGAGGGAGTACAGAGAAGGTTCACCAGATTAATCCCTGGGATGGCGGGACTTGCATATGAGGAAAGACTGGATAGACTGGGCTTGTACTCGCTGGAATTTAGAAGACTGAAGAGGGATCTTATCGAAACATTTAAAATTCTTAAGGGGTTGGAGAGGCTAGATTGCGGGAAGATTGTTCCGATGTTGGGGGAGTCAGAACCAGGGGTCACAGCTTAAGGATAAGGGGGAAGTCTTTTAGGACGAGATGAGAAAACATTTCTTCACACAGAGAGTGGTGAGTCTGTGGAATTCTCTGCCACAGAAGGTAGTTGAGGACGGTTCATTGGCTATATTTAAAGAGGGAGTTAGATGTGGCCCTTGTGGCTAAAGGGATCAGGGAGTATGGAGAGAAGGCAGGTACGGGATACTGAGCTGGATGATCAGCCATGATCATATTGAATGGCGGTGCGTACAGGCTCGAAGGGGCCGAATGGCCTACTCCTGCACCTATTTTCTATGTTTCTATGTTTCTATGTTTCTATGCCGCCTGACCTGCTGAGTCACACGGCGTTCCATGTCTATCCCTGGGGAATGTGGACAGGTGACGTTTTAGGGTCAGGGCCCATCGTCAGACTGATTAAAGGACTCAGGAACCTTGCAATAAGTCTGAAGAAGGGTCCCCGACCCGAAACATCACCTGTCCACTTTCTCCAGATCCGTTGAGTTACTCCAGCACTCTGTGTCTTTCCCTGGTAAAGCAGCACCTGCAGTTCCTTGTTTCGACACCGCACTTCAGAGAGTCCCTGTTAGGGCGTGCAGCGTAGGTTCACTAGGTTAATTCCCGGAATGGCGGGGACTGTCGTATGTTGAAAGGCCGGAGCGATTGGGCTTGTATACACTGGAATTTAGAAGGATGAGGGGGGGATCTTATTGAAACATATAAGATAATTAGGGGATTGAACACATTAGAGGCAGGAAACATGTTCCCAATGTTGGGGGGAGACCAGAACAAGGGGCCACAGTTTAAGAATAAGGGGTCGGCTATTTAGAACGGAGATGAGGAAGAACTTTTTCAGTCAGAGAGCGGTGAAGGTGTGAATTCTCTGCCTCAGAAGGCAGTGGAGGCCAGTTCGTTGGATGCTTTCAAGAGAGAGCTGGATAGAGCTCTTAAGGATAGCGGAGTGAGGGGGTATGGGGAGAAGGCAGGAACGGGGTACTGATTGAGAGTGATCAGCCATGATCGCATTGAATGGCGGTGCTGGCTCGAAGGGCTGAATGGCCTCCTCCTGCACCTATTGTCTATTGTTAGGCTGCCGCTCAGAGCGAAACTTCGGAAGGACTTTTTTCATCCTTTTCCACATATCCGTAGAAAACAGTCTGAATTGAACGATTGATCGAAAACTCTATTGAAAGACACAGCGTGGGTACAGGCCCTTCGGCCCACCGAGTCCGTGCCGACCTGCCATCGCACTTATGCTAGTTCCATCCTACACACCGGAGGCTGTTGTACAGAAGCCAATTAACCTACAAACCAAGAATGTCATTTGGTTGGACACGTTAGAGGCAGGAAACATGTTCCAATGTTGGGGGAAGTCCAGAACCAGGGGGCCACACACAGTTTAAGAATAAGGGGTCGGCCATTTAGAACGGAGATGAGGAAAACCTTTTTTCAGTCAGAGAGTGGTGAATCTGTGGAATTCTCTGCCTCAGAAGGCAGCGGAGGCCAATTCTCTAATTGCATTCAAGAGAGAATGTATGTAGGTTAATTGGCTGGGTAAATGTAAAAATTGTCCCCAGTGGGTGTAGGATAGTGTTAGTGTACGGGGATCGCTGGGCGGCACCGGACTTGGTGGGCCGAAAAAGGCCTGTTTCCGGCTGTATATATATGAGATGAGATGAGATGAGAGAGCTAGATAGAGCTCTTAAGGATTGCGGAGTCAGGGGTATGGGGAGAAGGCAGAACGGGGTACTGATTGAGAATGATCAGCCATGATCGCATTGAATGGCGGTGCGTACAGGCTCGAAAGGCCGAATGGCCTCCTCCTGTGTCTATTGCCTATTGTCTGTTGTCTGGAGTGTGGGAGGAAACCGGAGCACCCGGAGGAAACCCACGAGGTCACGGGGGGGGGGGGGGGGGGGGGGGGGGGGGGGAACGTACAAACTCCACACAGACAGCGCCCAAGGGCAGGGATCGAACCCGGGTCTCCGGCGCTGTGAGGCGGCAACTCTACCTGGTGCGCCCACCGTGCCGCCAAAAATGATACCAGATATTCGTCTGGCTTTTTTTTGCTCCCCCCAAGTGCATTAAATTAATGCATGAGTAACTCCTTTTTATTGATTGAGAGTTCGAGCACAGCAACAGGTTCTTCGGCCCACCGATTCCACGCCGATCATCGATTACCTGCTTGCCCTCTTATTCCAATTTTTGTGTCGACTCGCTACGAATTTATGGAGGCAACTAACCTATGTCGCTTGGAGTGTAGAGGGAGAAATCCCACGCGGTTATGTGGAGAAGGTGCAGACTCTTACCCATAAGAAACCTGCCTTCATAACGAGAGGATTTCAGTATAGGAGTAAAGAGGTTCTTCTGCAGTTGTACAGGGCCCTGGTGAGACCATGTCTGGAGTATTGTGCACAGTTTTGGTCTCCTAATTTGAGGAAGGACGTCCTTGTAATTGAGGCAGTGCAGCGTAGGTTCACCAGGTTAATCCCGGGATGGCGGGGACTGTCCGTACGAGGAAAGATTGAAAGATTGAAAAGACTAGGCTTGTATTCGCTGGAGTTTAGAAGGATGAGAGGGGGATCTTATAGAAACGTATAGGGCGGCACGGTAGCGCAGCGGTAGAGTTGCTGCTTTACAGCGAATGCAGCGCCGGAGACTCAGGTTCGATCCTGACTACGGGTGCTGCACTGTAAGGAGTTTGTACGTTCTCCCGTGACCTGCGTGGGTTTTCTCCGAGATCTTCGGTTTCCTCCCACACTCCAAAGACGTACAGGTATGTAGGTTAATTGGCTGGGTAAATGTAAAAATTGTCCCTAGTGGGTGTAGGATAGTGTTAATGTACGGGGATCGCTGGGCGGCACGGACTTGGAGTGGCCGAAAAGGCCTGTTTCGGCTGTATATATATGATATAATAATATAAAAGGACCAGACAAGCTAGATGCAGGAAAAATGTTCCCAATGTTGGGGGAGTCCAGAAACAAGGGGCCACACACACAGTCTTAGAATGAAGGGGAGGCCATTTAAAACTGAGGTGAGAAGGAACTTTTTCACTCAGAGAGTTTGAATTTGTGGATTCTCTGCCACAGGTATGTAGGTTAATTGACTGGGTAAATGTAAAAATTGTCCCCAGTGTGTGTAGGATAGTGTTAATCGCGGGGATCGCTGGGCAGCGCGGACATGGTGGGCCGAAAAGGCCTGTTTCCGCACTGTATCTGAAATATGAATGAAAAAAAAAAAAAATAGAGGCCAAATCACTGGATGGATTTTAAGAGAGAGTTAGATAGAGCTCGAGGGGCTAGCGGAATCAAGGGATATGGGGAGAAGGCAGGCACGGGTTACTGATTGTGGATGGTCAGCCATGATCACAATGAATGCCGGCGCTGGGCTCGAAGGGCCGAATGGCCTCCTCCTGCACCCATTTAAAAAAAAAAAAAATTTTAATGTTTATTTTTAATTTTTTTAATTTAATTAATTACAGTGCATATAACAACAACAACAGTAAACCCCATCCTCCCCTACCCTACATAATCATGAAAACAAAAACAAACAAATAAAAAAATATATATTTAAAAAAACATAACTACAATGTGACAAAAAAGAGAAAAGCACAAAAAGATGAGGCAGGTAATTTCACTGCTGGATTCAAAGACGGAACAAAAGCATGTGGCATTGAGGGGATAGTTTTACTTGTCCTTAATAAGCTGCAGCACTGGGTTCCATATGTTGAAGAACCTCTGAGGGTTGCCAGACAATTCGCTGGAATTTATAAGACTGAGGGGGGATCTTACAGAAACATATAAAATTCTTAAGGGGTTGGAGAGGCTGGATGCGGGAAGATTGTTCCCGATGTTGGGGGAGTCCAGAACCAGGGGTCACAGCTTAAGGATAAGGGGGGAAGTCTTTTAGGACCGAGATGAGAAAACATTTCTTCACACAGAGAGTGGTGAGTCTGTGGAATTCTCTGCCACAGAAGGTAGTTGAGAGGCCAGTTCATTGGCTATATTTAAGAGGAGTTAGATGTGGCCCTTGTGGCTAAAGGGATCAGGGGGTATGGAGAGAAGGCAGGCACGGGATACTGAGTTGGATGATCAGCCGTGATCACAGTGAATGGCGGCGCTGGGCTCGAAAGGCCGAATGGTCTCCTCCTGCACCTGTTTTTCTAAGTTACCATGAGAGATGTTCGACAAATGAAATGTTCTCTTGAGAGAGAGAGAGAGAGGGACGAGGCTTGTGGTTCGATCACCACTGCGCTGACTGGAAAATCTCTTTGTCCCAACAGATTTGAATCAGGGTCAGAAGCAGCCGGCCTTCGCTCCATTTGATTTCGATTTGCTGTCTTCAGTCGACGAACAGAGCCAAATATCCATGCTCTCAGCAATGAACCCATTTGCAGGTGAGAGTATAAGAAAATAACTGCAGATGCTGGTCAAATGGAAGGTATTTATTCACAAAATGCTGGAGTAACTCAGCAGGTCGGGCAGCATCTCGGGAGAGAAGGAATGGGTGACGTTTCGGGTCGAGACCCTTCTTCAGTCCGAAGAAGGGTCTCGACCCGAAACGTCACCCATTCCTTCTCTCCCGAGATGCTGCCTGACTTGCAGGTAAGAGTGTCGGGACGGTGGGGACAACTGGGGGCAGAATGAGGCCATTCAGCCCGTCGAGTCTGCCCCCACCGTTGGGTCGCGGATGATCTATCTTTGCCTCGCAACCCCATTCCCGCTGCCGTCCTTTAGACTGCAGGCGTGCGGGCTCAGAAACACGCCGGACCACGCCGACCGGCGGTAACCCCTTACACACGAGGGACAATTTACAACTTCACCGAAGCCAATTGGCCTGTTACATAGGGAAAAGAAATATACTGCAGATGCTGGTTTAAATCGAAGGTAGACGCAAAATGCTGGAGGTGTCACAGAATGCCTGAGTAAGCCAAGTCAAGTCAATAGACAATAGGTGCAGGAGGAGGCCATTCGGCCCTTATTGAAACATATAAGATAATTAGGGGATTGGACACATTAGAGGCAGGAAACATGTTCCCAATGTTGGGGGAGTCCAGAACAAGGGGCCACACACAGTTTAAGAATAAGGGGTAGGCCATTTAGAACGGAGATGAGGAAGAACTTTTTCAGTCAGAGAGTGGTGAAGGTGTGGAATTCTCTGCCTCAGAAGGCAGTGGAGGCCAGTTCGTTGGATGCTTTCAAGAGAGAGCTGGATAGAGCTCTTAAGGATAGCGGAGTGAGGGGGTATGGGGAGAAGGCAGGAACGGGGTACTGATTGAGAGTGATCAGCCATGATCGCATTGAATGGCGGTGCTGGCTCGAAGGGCTGAATGGCCTCCTCCTGCACCTATTGTCTATTGTCTATTGATCATGGCTGATCATTCTCAATCAGTACCCCGTTCCTGCCTTCTCCCCATACCCCCTGACTCCGCTATCCTTAAGAGCTCTATCTATCTCCCTCTTGAATGCATTCAGAGAATTGTCCTCCACTGCCTTCTGAGGCAGAGAATTGAAGTCAAGTCTATTTGTCACACACACACATGCAGGATGTGAAGTGAACTGAAAGTGGCAACGCCTGCGGATTGTGCTAAACCACAAAACAGAATAGAAAAAAAAAATGAACACAGAAAATAAATGAATACAGTAAATTAAATGAGTCCCTGGTGATATGAGAGTTAACAGTCCTGATGGCCTGTGGGAAGAAACTCCGTCTCATCCTCTCCGTGTTCACAGCGTGACAGCGGAGGCGTTTGCCTGACCGTAGCAGCTGGAACAGTCCGTTACTGGGGTGGTAGGGGTCCCCCATAATGTTGCTGGCTCTGGATCTGCACCTCCTGATGTATAGGTCCTGCAGGGGGACGAGTGTAGTTCCCATGGTGCGTTCTGCCGAACGCACTACTCTCTGCAGGGCCATCCTGTCCTGGGCAGAGCTGTTCCCAAACCAGACTGTAATGTTGCCGGACAGGATGCTCTCTACAGCCTCAGAGTAGAAGCAATGAAGGATCCTCAGAGACACTCTGCATTTCCTCAGCTGTCTAAGGTGGTAAAGGCACTGCTTTGCCTTACCCACCAGTGCGGCAATGTGCGTTGCCCACGTCAGATCCTCTGTGATGCGGACTCCCAAGTATTTAAAACTGCTCACCCTATCCACAATAGACCCATTTATCTCCAGTGGCGTGTACGTCCTTGGATGTTTAGCCCCTCTAAAGTCCACAATCAGCTCCTTAGTTTTTGTGACATTCAAGAGGAGGCTATTGTCCTGACACCAGAGTGCCAGATCAGCCACCTCCTCCCGGTAGGCCTTCTCATCGTTGTCGGAGATCCAGCCCACCACCACAGTGTCATCAGTAAACTTGATGATGGAGTTTGAGCTGAACCTGGCCCCACAATCATGTGTGTACAGGGAGTACAGTAGGGGGCTAAGGACGCAGCCCTGGGGGGGATCCTATGTTCAGGGTGAGGAAGCTAGATGTGTGTTCCCCCATCCTGACCACTTGGGGCCTGGCGGTGAGAAAGTCCAGGACCCAGGAACACAGGGGAGTGCTAAGCCCCAGTCCCAGCAGCTTCTCAGCCAGTCTGGTGGGGACTATGGTATTGAAAGCTGAACTAAAGTCAATGAACAGCATCCTCACATAGCCCCCCTGGCTGTCCAGATGAGAGAGAGCGGTGTGTAGAACCTGGGAGACCGCATCATCCGTGGACCTGTTCGGACGGTATGCGAATTGTAGTGGGTCCATGTTGCGAGGAAGGAGGGCGCAGATGTGCTTCTTGACTAGCCTCTCAAAGCATTTCATGACAACCGAGGTGAGGGCCACCGGTCGGTAGTCATTTAAACACGCTGGAGAGGCATTCTTTGGCACCGGTACAATGATGGATCTTTTGAAGCATGCCGGGACCACGGACTTTGCCAAGGAGAGGTTGAATATTGTTTTAGTGACATTCAAGAGGAGGCTATTGTCCTGACACCAGAGTGCCAGATCAGCCACCTCCTGCTTCTCATCGTTGTCGGATATCTGGCCCACCACCACAACGGGTGTGAGTTTGAGTCGGTAACTCAGCGGGTCGGGCAGCATCTCGGGGGAGAGAAGGAATGGGTGACGTTTCGGGTCGAGACCCTTCTTCGAACGTCACCCATTCCCTCTCTCCCGAGGTGCTGCCTGACCTGCTGAGCATTTTGTGACACCTTCGATTTTGTACCAGCATCTGCAGTCATCTTCCCACACAAAACGCCGGAGTAACTCAGCGGGTCGGGCAGCATCTCGGGGGAGAGAAGGAATGGGTGACGTTTCGGGTCGAGACCCTTCTTCGGACTGAAGAAGGGCCTCGACCCGAAACGTCACCCATTCCTTCTCTCCAGAGATGCTGCCCGACCCGCTGAGTTACTCCGGCATTTCCTGACACATCTTCTGTGGGGTAAACCAGGATACTTCCGCTCCATTCTCCTGCCAACCCCCCCCCCCCCCCCCCAACCTTTAAGGCCCATATCCATTTCACTGTGACTTGGTGCAAGTGACAATAAAATATTCATTCATTCAGGGTGGTGAATCTGTGGGATTCATTGCCACGGACGGCCGTGGAGGCCACAAGTCAGTGGATATTCCTAAGGCAGGGATTGATAGATTGTTGATCAGTGCGGGGGTCAGGGGTTGTGGGGAGAGGGCAGGAGAATGGGGTTAGGAGGGGGAGAGATAGGTCAGCCACGATTGAATGGCGGAGTGGACTTGATGGGCCGAATGGCCTAATTCTGCTCCTATCACTTATGACCTGATGACCATTCACTTATTAATTCACCCACACTCACTCACTCACCCACACACTCACTCACACACTAACCCACTCACTCACACCTCACACACTCACTCACACTCATCCACTCACTCACACACACTCACTCACTCACACTCACTCACACACACTCACTCACACTTCACTCACTCACACACACTGACTCACTCTCACACCCATACTCACTCACACTCACTAACCCACACTTCACTCACACCCACACTCACTCACACTCACTCACTCCCACACACTCACTCACACCCACACCCTCACTCACACACACTCACTCTCACACACTCACTCACACACACTCACTCTCAACTCACTCACACACACTCACACACTCACTCTCACTCGCGCACACTCACTCACACACACTCACGCACACTCACTCACATTCATCCACACACTCACTCTCAACTCACTCACACTTCACTCACTCACACACCCACCCACTCTCTCACACACTCACACCCACACTCACTCTCACCCACCCATACTCACTCACACACACTCACTAACCCACACTTCACTCACTCTCACTCACTCACACACACTCACACTCATCCACACTCACTCTCACTCACTCACACACACTCACACTCACTCACATTTCACTCACTCACACACACTCACTCACATTCATCCACACACACTCACTCTCACACACTCACTCTCTCTCACTCACTCTCACTCACACACTCACACCTCACTCACTCAGTCACACTCACACACACTCACTCACACCCACACACTCTCACTCTCACTCACACTCACTCATACACTCACTCACTCATACACTCAGTCACTCACACCCACACACTCACTCACCCACTCTCACTCACTCTCACTCACTCACTCATACCCACACTCACTCTCACTCACACCTCACTCACTCACTCACATTCATCCACACACACACTCACTCTCACTCACACACATTCACTCTCGACTCACTCACACTTCACTCACTCACACCCACCCACTCACGCACACTCTCACTCACCCACACTCACTCACTCACTCTCACCCACACTCACTCACACCCACACACTCACTCACTCATACTCACTCACACTCACTCACACACACTCACTCACTCACACACTCACCCACTCGCACTCCCACACTCACTCACTCACGCACACACTCACCCACTCGCACTCCCACACTCACTCACTCACTCACGCACACACTCACCCACTTACTCACTCTCACCCACACTCACTCACTCTCACTCACACACACTCACTCACGCACTCTCACTCACATTTCACTCACTCACACACACTCACTCACATTCATCCACACACACACTCACTGTCACTCACACACACTCACTCACTCTCACTCACTCACACTTCACTCACTCACCCACACACACACCCACACACACTCACTCACTCACGCACACACTCACCCACTTACTCACACTCACCCACACTCACTCACTCTCACTCACACACACTCACTCACGCACTCTCACTCACATTTCACTCACTCACACACACTCCCTCACATTCATCCACACACACTCACTCTCACTCACACACACTTACTCACTCTCTCACTCACACTTCACTCACTCACCCACACACACACACACCCACACACACTCACTCACTCACCCACACACACACCCACACTCACTCTCTCACACCTACACACACTCACTCACTCACTCACACTCACTCATATTCATCCACACACACTCACTCACTCACCCTCACTCACACCCACACTCACTCTCTCACACCTACACACTCACTCACACTCATTCACTCACACTCACTCACTCACACTCACTCACTCACTCATACCCATACACTCACACCCACACACTCTCACTCACTCACTCATACCCACACTCACTCACTCACACTCACTCATATTCACTCATACTCACTTATTCATTTACCCACACTCATTCTCTCTCATTCACACTCACTTACACACACTCACACTCACTCACCCACACTCACTCACTCACACTCATTCATTCTCACCCACTCATACTTACTCACACACACTCATTCAGTCACATTCACTCACACTCACTCAGTCACACCTCACTCACCCACTCTCTCACACTCACACTCACTCACTCATTCACACTCACTCACCCACTCTCTCACACTCACACTCACTCATTCACACTCACTCACTCACTCTCACTCACCCACACACTCTCACTCACCCACTCACTCACACACACTCACTCACTCACACCCACACACTCACTCTCACTCACACCTCACTCACTTACACACACTCACACTCACTCACCCACACTCACTCACTCACACTCATTCATTCACTCACCCACTCATACTTACTCACACACACTCATTCAGTCACATTCACTCACACTCACTCAGTCACACCTCACTCACCCACTCTCTCACACTCACACTCACTCACTCATTCACACTCACTCACCCACTCTCTCACACTCACACTCACTCATTCACACTCACTCTCACTCTCACTCACCCACACACTCTCACTCACCCACTCACTCACACACACTCACTCACTCACACCCACACACTCACTCTCACTCACACCTCACTCACTCACACGCACTCACACACTCACACTCACTCATACCTCACTCACCCACTCACTTATTCATTTTCACCCACTCACTTATACATTTACCCACACTCACTCCCTCATTCACACTCACTCACACTCACTCACCCACTCACTCACTCATACACTCACACAGTCACCCACACACACTCACAGTCACTCATTCATCCATTCGCTCATTCGCACACTCACTCCGTCATTCACTCACTCATTCACACACGACATTCACTCATTCACTCACTCATTTACTACCTCATTCATTCATTCATTCATTCATTCATTCATTATTTATTCATTCATTTATTCATTCATTCATTCATTCAATAATTTATTCATTCATTCATTCATTCATTCATTCATTCATTCAATAATTTATTCATTCATTTATTCATTCATTCAATAATTCAATAATTTATTCATTCATTCATTTATTCATTTATTCATCCATTCATTCACTCCTTCATTCATTCCTTCATCCATGTGATCCAGAGTGAGTTTCCGCCCTTGTGCTGTGTCCATCCCTTGCCTGCCGGGACCTTATCAAACCTCAGGTAGACACAAGATGCCGGGGTAACTCAGTGGGTCGGGCAGCATCTCTGGAGAGAAGGAACAGGCGACGTTTCGGGTCGAGCCCCTTCTTCAGACTGAGAGTCGGGGGGGGGGATGTAGTCGGAGACGGTAAGACTGGGTGGGAGAACCGGGAAGGGAGGAGGAGATGGAGAGAGAGAGAGAGAGAGGGGGAAAGCATTTGAAAGCACCTTGTCGAACCTTCTCCCCCAAGGGCCCATATCCGTGTCCTATACAAAGGACAACGTCTTCGTCCGCCACGAGAAGACCTGGGTGGATGCCCAGACCTTCTGCCGCGTCGAGCACTCCGACCTGGTCAGCATCCAGTCGCTGGAGGAGAACGCTCTGGTGGCCCAGATCCTGCAGAGCGACCTGCCCGCTTGGATCGGCCTCTTCAACAGGCACCAGTCCGAATACAGCTGGATGTGGGCCAACGGGGACGAGTTCATCTACTCCAACTGGGACAACTTCTACCCGATGGACTACGGCAGCATGTCGGTCTGTGTCATCATACTGAACGGCCGCTGGAAGGACGTGCCCTGCGACTTCAAGTTCCCCTTCGTCTGCTACAGAGGTATGGACCTAGCGCAATAGACAATAGACACCGACACTAGACAATAGACAACAGACAATAGACAACAGACAATAGACAATAGACAACAGACAATAGACACATACAATAGGCAACAGACAATAGACACATACAATAGACACAGACAATAGACACAGACAATAGACATAAACAAACAATAGACACAGACAATAGACACAGACAATAGACAATAGACAACAGACAACAGACAATAGACAACAGACACAATAGACGACAGACCATAGACAAGACACAGGCAATAGACACAGACAACAGACAATAGACACAGGCAATAGACAATAGGCACATACAATAGACAACAGACCATAGACAATAGACACATACAATAGACAATAGACACATACAATAGACAACAGGCAATAGACAAGACAGACAATAGACACAGACAATAGACAATAGACCATAGACAAGACACAGGCAATAGACACAGACAATAGACACAGACAATAGACAACAGACCATAGACAAGACACAGGCAATAGACACAGACAATAGACACAGACAATAGACAACAGACCATAGACAAGACACAGGCAATAGACACAGACAATAGACAATAGACAACAGACATCAGACAACAGACAACAGCAACAGAAACAGACAATAGACAACAGACAATAGACAACAGACAATAGACACAGACAACAGACAATAGACAACAGACACAGCAATAGACATAGACAACAGACAATAGACACAGCCAATAGACACAGACAATAGGCACATACAATAGACAACAGACAATAGACAACAGACACAGGCAATATACAATAGACACAGACAATATACAATAGACAATAGACACATACAATAAACACTAGACACATACAATAGACAATAGACACATACAATAAACACTAGACACATACAATAGACAATAGACAATAGACACAGGCAATAGACAATAGGCACATACAATAGACAACAGACCATAGACAACAGACACAGGCAATAGACACAGGCAATAGACACAGGCAATAGACACAGGCAATAGACACATGCAATAGACACAGGCAATAGACACAGGCAATAGACATATATATTATTTAAGAGTAAATTGGATAGGTATATGGATAGGAGGGGATTGGAGGGTTATGGTCTGAGTGCAGGTAGATGAGACTAGGTCAGGGAGAATGGTCGGCGTGGACTGGTAGGGCCGGACAGGCCTGTTTCCATGCTGTAGTTGTTATATGTTATATGTTATATGTTATACAATAGACAATAGACACATACAATAGACAACAGACAATAGACAACAGACACAGGCAATAGACAATAGACAACAGACAATATACAATAGACACATACAATAAACAATAGACACATACAATAGACAACAGACAATAGACACAGACAATATACAATAGACAATAGACACAGACAATAAACACTAGACACAAACAATAGACAATAGGCACATACAATAGACAACAGACAATAGGTGCAGGAGGAGGCCATTCGTCCCTTCACCGCCATTGAATGTGATCATGGCTGATCATCCACAATCAGTACCCCGTTCCTGCCCTCTCCCCATACCCCCAGACTCCGCTATCATTAAGAGCTCTGTCTAGCTCTCTCTTGAAAGCATCTGCCATCTTCGGTGCAGAGAAAGGTTTAGGAGAATGATCCAACGTTTTCGTGGAATTTACACTCTGTCCTTTTGTTTTTAGGTTAACCGGGCTTTTACGTCGAGAAGAGGGGGGGAAAAAAAGCGTATATTTGGGACCTGAAGCTTACACGCAATGTGGCTTGAGAAGGAAAATACCTCTCCTCCCCAACCCCCCCCCCCCCCCCCAATCCCACCTTCATTAGTGATCATGTCTGCTGCCTCACGTAATTGATTCTCCGCGCTCTTCAGAATGGAATCATCGCCTACTGAACGGATCATGTTCACGAGTTTTATTTCTCTAAAGCTGCCGTTGCCTGCTGTGTTTTTATTTTAAACTGAGAGCTCCCCCTGCTTTTAAATAACCCCCCCCAACCACCGGAATTAAACCGCGGCGAAATTCGACGACGAAATTCGAGACATAGAAAATAGGTGCAGGAGGAGGCCATTCGGCCCTTCGAGCCTGTACGCACCGCCATTCATTGTGATCATGGCCGAACATCCAACTCAGTATCCCGTACCTGCCTTCTCTCCGTACCCCCTGATCCCTATAGCCACAAGGGGCCACATCTAACTCCCTCTTAAATGTAGCCAATGAACTGGCCTCAACTACCTTCTGTGGCAGAGAATTCCACAGACTCACCACTCTCTGTGTGAAAAAAAACTTTCTCATCTCAATAGACAATAGGTGCAGGAGGAGGCCATTCAGCCCTTCAAGCCAGCACCGCCATTCAATGCGATCATGGCTGATCACTCTCAATCAGTACCCCGTTCCTGCCTTCTCCCCATACCCCCTCACTCCGCTATCCTTAAGAGCTCTATCCAGCTCTCTCTTGAAAGCATCCAACGAACTGCATCCTTCTGAGGCAGAGAATTCCACACCTTCACCACTCTCTGACTGAAAAAGTTCTTCCTCATCTACGTTCTAAATGGCCTACCCCTTATTCTTAAACTGTGGCCCCTTGTTCTGGACTCCCCCAACATTGGGAACATGTTTCCTGCCTCTAATGTGTCCAATCCCCTAATTATCTTATATGTTTCAATAAGATCCCCCCTCATCCTTCTAAATTCCAGTGTATACAAGCCCAGTCGCTCCAGCCTTTCAACATACGACAGTCCCGCCATTCCGGGAATTAACCTAGTGAACCTACGCTGCACGCCCTCCATAGCAAGAACATCCTTCCTCAAATTTGGAGACTTCCTAAAAGACTTCCCCCTTATCCTTAAGCTGTGACCCCCTTGTTCTGGACTTCCACAACGTCGGGAACAATCTTCCCGCATCTAGCCTGTCCAACCCCTTAAGAATTTTACATTGTGTGACCCCTGGTCCTGGGCAAGGGAATAACCGTTTAGTGCAAAGGTAAAGCCAGCAAAGTCCGATCAAGTACAGTCTGAGGGACATCAACGAGACGGATAGTTCAGCACTGCTGTCTTTACGATATAAAATTCATAAAGCTGCCGTCGAATCCTCACCCACCAGACCCGCTCTCGATAAAGTCTCGCTGGGAATAATCAACCGCGGACGATGTCCACAAGTTTCGCCGCTGGGGGAAGTGGAACGTTGATCGATGCGTGAATCGTGCCGTTGTCATCTTTCCTCCCGTCTGAACGGCGGCGAGGTGTTTCAATGCAATTGCGTACGTCTCTGTAACGTGCTCGTCGCTCCTCGGATATGCGCCTATGTAAATACGATCAAAATTTCAATAAAGTGTACGGGACTGCGACAAGCCAGTTGTGTGCGATTGTTCTCAGTCCAGTTCAGAGGGCGGCACGGTAGCGCGGCACGGTAGAGTTGCTGCTTTACAGCGAATGCAGCGCCGGAGACTCAGGTTCGATCCTGACTACGGGTGCTGCACTGTAAGGAGTTTGTACGTTCTCCCCGTGACCTGCGTGGGTTTTCTCCGAAGATCTTCGGTTTCCTCCCACGCTCCAAAGACGTACAGGTATGTAGGTTAATTGGCTGGGTAAATGTGAAAATTGTCCCTAGTGGGGGTAGGATAGTGTTAATGTGCGGGGATCGCTGGGCGGCACGGACTTGGTGGGCGGAAAAGGCCTGTTTCCGGCTGTATATATATGATATGATATGATATTGTCCCCTGGCGCCGAGCGAGGCACAGTGAAAAGCTTTTGTTTGCGTGCCAACCAGTCAGCGGAAAGACAACACGCGATTACAATCGAGTCTGAAGAAGGGTCTCGACCCCGAAACGTCGCCCATTCCTTCTCTCCCGAGATGCTGCCTGACCCGCTGAGTTGCTCCAGCATTTTGTGAATAAATACCTGCGATTTGTACCAGCATCTGCAGTTATCGAGCCAACGGTCGATAGACAAATAGGTGCAGGAGGAGGCCATTCGGCCCTTCGAGCCAGCACCACCATTCAATGTGATTATGGCTTATCATCCACATGTAGGTTATGTAGGTTAATTGGCTGGGTAAATGTAAAAATTGTCCCTAGTGGGTGTAGGATAGTGTTAATGTACGGGGATCGCTGGGCGGCACGGACTTGGTGGGCCGAAAAGGCCTGTTTCCGGCTGTATATGATGATGATGATGAATCAGTACCCCGCTCCTGCCTTCTCCCCATACCCCCTGACTCCGCTGTCTTTAAGAGCGCTATCTAGCTCTCTCTTGAATGCATCCAGTGAGTTGGCCCCCACTGCCTTCTGAGGCAGAGAATTCCACAGATTCACAACTCTCTGGTTGAAAAAGGTTTTCCTCATCTCCGTTCTAAATGGCCGACCCCTTATTCTTAAACTGTGGCCCCTGGTTCTGGTCAAGGGAATAACGTTTAGACAATAGACAATAGACAATAGGTGCAGGAGTAGGCCATTCAGCCCTTCGAGCCAGCACCGCCATTCAATGCGATCACGGCTGATCACTCTCAATCAGTACCCCGTTCCTGCCTTCTCCCCATACCCCCTCACTCCGCTATCCTTAAGAGCTCTATCCAGCTCTCTCTTGAAAGCATCCAACGAACTGGCCTCCACTGCCTTCTGAGGCAGAGAATTCCACACCTTCACCACTCTCTGACTGAAAAAGTTCTTCCTCATCTCCGTTCTAAATGGCCTACCCCTTATTCTTAAACTGTGGCCCCTTGTTCTGGACTCCCCCAACATTGGGAACATGTTTCCTGCCTCTAACGTGTCCAATCCCCTAATTATCTTATATGTTTCAATAAGATCCCCCCTCATCCTTCTAAATTCCAGTGTATACAAGCCTAAGTATATAGTGTAAAGGTAAAGCCAGCAAAGTCCGATCAAGGACAGTCTGAGGGACATCAACGAGACAGATAGTTCAGCGCTGCTCTCTTTATGATAGAGGACTCAGGGGGTACGGGGAGAGGGCAGGAACGGGGCACTGATTGAGAATGATCAGCCATGATCACATTGAATGGCGGTGCGTGCTGGCTCGAAGGGCCGAATGGCCTCCTCCTGCACCTATTGTCTATTCCCTGCGAGCCAATAGGCTGGCAGGAAGTGCAGACGCTGGTTTAAATTGAAGATAGGCACAAAAGGCTTGAGTAACATATAACATATAACAACTACAGCATGGAAACAGGCCTGTCCGGCCCTACCAGTCCACTCCGACCACTCTCCCTGACCTAGTCTCATCTACCTGCACTCAGACCATAACCCTCCAATCCCCTCTTATCCATATACCTATCCAATTTACTCTTAAATAATAAAATCGAGCCAGCCTCCACCACTGCCACCGGAAGCCCATTCCATACAGCCACAACCCTCTGAGTAAAGAAGTTCCCCCTCATGTTACCCCTAAACCTTTGTCCCTCAATTCTGAAGCTATGTCCCCTTGTTGGAATCTTCCCCACTCTCAAAGGGAAAAGCCTACCCACGTCAACTCTGTCCGTCCCTCTCAAAATTTTAAAAACCTCTATCAAGTCCCCCCTCAACCTTCTACGCTCCAAAGAATAAAGACCCAACCTGTTCAACCTCTCTCTGTAGCCTAAGTGCTGAAACCCAGGCAACATTCTAGTAAATCTCCTCTGTACCCTCTCCATTTTGTCGACATCCTTCCTATAATTTGGCGACCAGAACTGCACACCATACTCCAGATTCGGCCTCACCAATGCCCTGTACAATTTCAACATTACATCCCAACTTCTATACTCGATGCTCTGATTTATAAAGGCAAGCATACCAAACGCCTTCTTCACCACCCTATCCACATGAGATTCCACCTTCAGGGAACAATGCACAGTTATTCCCAGATCCCTCTGTTCCACTGCATTCCTCAATTCCCTACCATTTACCCTGTACGTCCTATTTTGATTTGTCCTACCAAAATGCAGCACCTCACACTTATCAGCATTAAACTCCATCTGCCATCTTTCAGCCCACCCTTCCAAAAGGCCCAAGTCTCTCTGTAGACTTTGAAAATCTACTTCATTATTAACTACACCACCTATCTTAGTGTCATCTGCATATTTACTAATCCAATTTGCCACACCATCATCCAGATCATTAATGTAAATGACAAACAACAGTGGACCCAACACAGATCCTTGGGGTACTCCACTAGACACTGGCCTCCAACCTGACATACAATTGTCAACCGTTACCCTCTGGTATCTCCCATTCAGCCATTGTTGAATCCATCTTGCAACCTCACTATTAATACCCAACGATTTAACCTTCTTAATCAACCTTCCATGTGGAACCTTGTCAAATGCCTTACTGAAGTCCATATAGACAACATCCACAGCCTTGCCCTTATCAATTTCCCTGGTAACCTCTTCAAAAAATTCAAGAAGATTAGTCAAACATGACCTTCCAGGCACAAATCCATGTTGACTGTTTCTAATCAGGCCTTGATTATCCAAATAATTATATATATTGTCCCTAAGTATCTTTTCCATTAATTTTCCCAACACAGACGTCAAACTAATAGGTCTATAATTGCTAGGTTTACTTTTAGAACCTTTTTTAAACAAAGGCACAACATGCACAATGCGCCAATCTTCCGGCACCATCCCTGTTTCTAATGACGTTTGAAATATTTCCGTCATAGCCCCTGCTATTTCTGCACTAACTTCCCTCAATGTCCTAGGGAATATCCTATCAGGACCTGGAGACTTATCCACTTTTATATTCTTCAAAAGTGTCCGTACCTCCTCTTCTTTAATCCTCCTAATTTCCATCACTACTCTACTTGTTTCGCTTACCTCACATAATTCAATATCCTTCTCCTCGGTAAATACCGAAGAAAAGAAATTGTTTAATAATAATCCCCCATTTCTTCCGGCTCAGCACATAGCTGTCCACTCTGACTCTCCAATGGACCAATTTTATCCCTCACTATCCTTTTGCTATTGACATATCTGTAGAACCCCTTGGGGTTTACTTTTACATTACTTGCCAAAGCAGCCTCATATCTTTTTTTCGCTTTTCTAATTTCCTTTTTAAGATTCCTTTTACATTCTTTATATTCCTCAAGAACCTCATTTACTCCCTGCCGCTTATATTTATTGTATATCTCCCTCTTTTTCCGAATCAAGTGTCCAATTTCCCTGGAAAACCACGGCTTTCAAATTATTATTCTTTCCTTTCCACCGAACAGGGACATAAAGACTCTGTACTCTCAAAATTTCACCTTTAAATATCCTCCATTTCTCTATTATATCCTTTTCATAAAACAACAATTTCCATTTCACTCCTTTTAAATCCTTTCTCATCTCCTCAAAATTAGCCTTTCTACAATCCAAAATCTCAACCCTTGGTCCAGATTTGACCTTCTCCATAATGATATTGAAACTAATGGCATTATGATCACTAGACCCAAAGTGCTCCTCAACACATACCTCCGTCACCTGACCCATCTCATTTCCTAACAGGAGGTCCAACACTGCCCCTTCTCTGGTAGGCACCTCTACGTATTGCTGCAAAAAACTATCCTGCACACATTTTACAAACTCCAAACCATCCAGCCCTTTAACAGAATGTGATTCCCAGTCTATATACGGAAAATTGAAATCACCCACAATCACCACTCTGTGCTTACTACTAATATCTGCTATCTCCTTACATATTTGCTCTTCCAATTCTCGTTCCCTATTTGGCGGTCTATAATACACCCCTATAAGTGTTGCTAAACCTTTCTCATTTCTGAGTTCCACCCAAACAGCCTCCTTAATCGAGCCTTCTAGTCTGTCCTGCCAAAGCACTGCTGTGATATCCTCCCTGACAAGCAATGCAACACCCCCACCTCTTGCCCCTCCGATTCTATCACATCTGAAACAATGAAATCCTGGAATATTTAATTGCCAATCGCAACCCTCCTGCAACCATGTTTCACTGATCGCCACAACATCATACTTCCAGATGTCAATCCAGGCTCTAAGCTCATCCACCTTTCTTACAATGCTCCTAGCATTAAAATATACACATTTAAGGGACCCATCATTTCTTATTCTCAGTTTATTTCTTTTCCCTTCTTTCTCTCCTACATATTGGGTCTGAGTGTTTCCCTTTTCTGCCTCCTGCCTCACACACTGCCTATTAGCTATCTGTGTTTGAGTCCCTCCCCCCAACCGTACTAGTTTAAAGTCTCCGCAGTTATTTTAGCAAATCTCCCCGCCAGGATATTGGTTCCCCTCGGGTTCAGATGCAACCCGTCCTTTTTGAACAGGTCAGGCAGCATCTCTGGGGAGACGGAATGGGTGCCTCGACTCGAAACATCTCCTTATTCCTTTTCCCCAGAGATGCTGTCTGGACCCGCAGAGTTACTCCGGCTTTTTTGTGTCCGCCGTGAAGACGAGGGGTTTGCAGACGAGGTGATTAGTCCTCCAGGCTTCTCTGGGTGGGTCGTGGTCAGAGTGAAGGGGGACCTGTAGCTCTTGGTCTCCACTCTCCTCGCCTGGGTCTCCGCGTTCGAAATGTAACCATTGAGACGCGGGAAATGGGCAGGCCGGACGTCAGCGGGCCTGGTGATTGGCTGATTCCAGGGGTGGGGACACACACCACGTGCGGAAGACGAGGGGCAGCGAGCCAATGGGAAGCGGGCGGCGGCTGATTCCTCATTTGCATGAGCGGGGTTATATTAGTGGGTCCGTGATTGGCTGAATCCCAGGGAGACACCACATGGGGGCGTTGGGGGGCCAGCGAGCCAATGGGAAGTGGGCGGCGGCTGATTCCTCATTTGCATGAGCGGGGGTATATCAGTGGGTTCGTGATTGGCTGATTCCAGGTGGAGACACACCACGTGGGGTCGACGGGGCAGCGAGCCAATGGGAAGTGGGCGGCGGCTGATTCTACATTTGCATGAGCGGGCGGTATCAGGGGGGCCGTGATTGGTTGTTTTCAAGGGGCGCCACGAACCAATGGGAAGCGGGCGGCGGCTGATTCCTCATTTGCATGAGCGGGGTTATATCAGGCTGTGAGCGGCGGCGGGGCGGCCGCAGTCGGGGTGAAAGATGCCCGAGAGCGTCAGCAAGGTGGTCGCCAAGAAAGGCGCCAAGAAGGCGGCGTCCATGTCGCATCTGAAGGGCAACAAGAGGCGGCGCCGCCGGGTCCGCAGGGAGAGCTACGGCATCTACGTGTACAAGGTGCTGAAGCAGGTGCACCCGGACACGGGCATCTCGTCCAAGGCCATGAGCATCATGAACTCCTTCGTCAACGACGTCTTCGACCGGATCGCCTGCGAGGCGCTGCGCCTGGTGCACTACAGCGGGCGGCACACCATGTCGTCGCGGGAGATCCAGACGGCCGTGCGGCTGCTGGTGCCCGGGGAGCTGGCCAAGCACGCCGTGTCAGAGGGCACCAAGGCCGTCACCAAGTACACCAGCTCCAAGTGACACCCTGCGCCCACACCCACCCAACAAAGGCTCTTTTCAGGGCCACTTACAACAGTGTCGGCTCGGAGCTTCGCCATTTCACAGGCTGCATAAACAACACCTCAAACAGCGACTAATATTTCACCCGGGCACTTCCAACCAACAGTGTCGGCTTGGAGCTTCGCTTCTCACAGGCTGCATATACAACATTTCATATTTAAGGCACTTCCCACGTCGTCACCTTGGAGCTACGCCTCTCACAGGCTGCAACAGCGCCTAATATTTCACCAGGTCACTTCCAACCAACATCGTCACCTTGGAGCTTCGCCTGTCACAGGCTGCATAAACAACACCTCATATTTAAGGCACTTCCACGTTGTCGGCTTGGAGCCTCGCCTTTCACGGACTGGGTAAACACCACCTCATTAAACATCGCCTGATATTTCGCTTGTCCACTTCCAACATTGTCGGCTTGGAGCCTCGCCTTTCACAGGCTGCATGAACAACACCTCAAACAGCGGCTAATATTTCACTCGGGCACTTCCGCGTTGTCGGCTTGGAGCTTCACCTTTCACGGACTGGATAAACACCACCTCATAAACAGCGCCTGGTATTTCACTAGGGCACTTCCAATATTGTCACATTGGAACTTCGCCTTTAACAGGCTGCACAAAACAGCGCCTCATATTTCACTCGGGCACTTCCAACATTGTCACCTTCGAGCTTCGCTTCTCACAGGCTGCATGCATAACACCTTAAACAGCGACTAATATTTCACTCGGGCACTTCCACGTTGTCGGCTTGGAGCTTCGCCTTCCACAGGCTGCACAAATAGCGCCGAATATTTCACTCGGGCACTTTCCACATCGTCACCTTGGAGCTTCGCCTTTAACAGGCTGCATGAACAGCGCCTCAAACAGCGCTGAATATTTCACCAGGTCACTTCCAACCAACATCGTCACCTTGGAGCTTCGCCTGTCACATGCTGCATAAACACCACCTCATATTTAGGGCACTTCCAACATTGTCGGTTTGGAGCTTCGCCTTTCACTGGCTGCATAAACAGCGACTAATATACAGCGCCTAATATTTCACTCGGGCACTTCCACATTGTCGGCTTGGAGCTTCGCCTTTCACAGGTTGCACAAATAGCGCCGAATATTTAATTAGGGCACTTCCCACATTGTCACCTTGGAGCTTCGCCTCTCATCACAGGCTGCACAAACAACACCTCAAACAGCGACTAATATTTCACCAGGGGACTTCCCACATTGTCACCTCGGAGCATCGCCTTTCATCACAGGCTGCACAAACAGTGCCTCATATACAGCGCCTTAATATTGAGGGCACTTCCAACGTTGTCGGCTTGAAGCTTCGCCTTTCACGGACTGCACAAACAGCGCTTGGCATTTCGCTTGGCCACTTCCACTTTGGTTGGAGCTTCGCCTGCAGGGGCTTCAAAGCTCCTCGGCCGCAGTAAAATCGACGGGAAGGGAGAGAGAGGGAGAAGCGAGTTGGGTGTAAAATGGTCAACAGCTTCCAGTAATAAACCAGCGCAACAAAAAATAACTGCAGACGCTGGTTTAAATGGGAGTGCTAGAGTAACTCAGCGGGTCAGGCAGCATCTCGGGGGAGAAGGAACGGGCAACGTTTCGGGTCGAGGACCAGTCTTCAGACCGATTTCGTCACCCGTTCCTTCTCTCCAGAGATGCTGCCTGACCCGCTGAGTTACTCCAGCATTTTGTGTCTCCCTTCGACGTTCAGCCAGGACCCGCTGTGTTACCCCAGCATTTTGGCTAGCTCCTTTGAAGTGAAATAAATAAATACCAGGCGCTGTTTGTGCAGCCTGTGAATGGCCATGCCCCAAGCCGACAATGTTGGAGGTGCCCTAATGAAATATTAGTCGCTGTTTGAGATGTTGTTGGTGCAGCCTGCGAAACGCGACGCTGCAAGCCGGCAATGTTGCAGGTGGCCCTGAAAAGAGCCTTATGTTGGGCGGGTAGACACAAAATGCCGGAGCAACTAAGCAGGTCAGGCAGGAATGGGTGAGGAAATCGGACTGAAGAAGGGTCTCGACCCGAAACGTCGCCCGTCCCAGTTACTCCAGCATTTTGCGTCTCCCTTCGATGTTCAGCCAGGATCCGCCGTTTCCTTCCCTACTCTTTGTTGGGTGGGTGTGGGCCCAGGGTGTCATTTGGAGCTGGTGTACATGGTTGGCGGCCTTGGTGCCCTCGGACACGGCGTGCTTGGCCAGCTCCCCGGGCACCAGCAGCCGCACGGCCGTCTGGATCTCCCGCTGTAGTGCACCAGGCGCAAAGCCTCGCAGGCGATCCGATCGAAGACGTCGTTGACGAAAGAGTTCATGATGCCCATGGTTTTCGACGAGATGCCCGTGTCCGGGTGCAACTGCTTCAGCACCTTGAACACATAGCTCTCCCAGCGGAACCGGCGCCGCCTCTTGTCGCCCTTCCGATGCGACATGGACGCCGCCTTCTTGGCGACCACCTTGCTGACGCTCTCGGGCATCCTTCACCCCGACTGCGGCAGTCGCGCCGCCGCTCACCCCCTGATATAGCCCCTCTCATGCAAATCAAGAATCAGCCGCCGCCCGCTTCCCATTGGTTTGCGCACCCATTGAAATCAGCCAATCACGGTCCCCCTGATATCCCTCGATCATGCAAATGATAATCAGCCGCCGCCCACTTCCCATTGGCTCGCTGCCCCGTCCACCCCACGTGATGTCTCCCTTGGATTTAGCCAATCACGGTGCCCTGATATACCCGCTCATGCAAATGAGGAATCAGCCCCGCCTGCTTCTCATTGGTTCGCGGCCCCAAGCGGTGCACCTTGAAATCAGCGAATCACTGTCCCGCTGATATCCCGCTCATTCAAATGAGAAATCAGCAGCCGCCCGCTTCCCATTGGCTCGCGGCCCCAAGTGGTGCTCCTCGAAATTAGTCAATCACGGTCCCCCTGATATACCCCCGCTCATGCAAATGAGGAATCAGCCGCCGCCCGCTTCCATTGGCTCGCTGCCCCGTCGACCCCACGTGGTGTGTCCACAGCCCTGGAATCAGCCAATCACGGACCCACTGATATACGCCCGCTCATGCAAATGAGGAATCAGCCGCCGCCCGCTTCCCATTGGCTCGCTTCGGCCCGTCGGACCCACGTGGTGTTCCCCTGGAATCAGCCAATCACGAGGCCCGCTGACTTCCGGCCTGCCCATTTCCCGCGTCTCAATGGTTACACGAAGAGCGCGGAGACCCAGGCGAGGCGAGCGGAAATCAAGAAGAGCTACAGGGTCCCCCATCCCTCCGACCCCTACTCACCCAGAGATGCGGGGATGATTAAACACGTCTGCAACCCCTCGTCTTCACGGCGGACACAAAAAGCCGGAGTAAGTCAGCGGGTCCAGACAGCATCTCTGGGTAAAAGGAATAAGGAGACATTTCGGATCCAGGCACCCATTCCTTCTCTCCTGAGATGCTGCCTGATCCGCTGAGTTACTCCAGCACTTTCTGACTTTTCGTCTATTAACCAACAACTGCAGCCGTCTGTTTGCACCATTTATACAACGATAATACCTTACTCGGTTATAGCGGACAATCAGCAATAACGGGCACTTTCCCCACCCCACTCTCGACGGTTATAAAGAGGGTTTACTCTAGTCGCCCCTCCGCGCCAAACGGTCATGTATTCGCAACCCAATTTACCGGTTACATTACCATCTGTTTATTACAATTATAAAAGATCATTGTGACATTTTTCGATCAAAGTATAGTTTAGTTTAGAGATAGTGGGAATACAAACTGCAGTTGCTGGATTAAATCGAAGGTAGACACAAAATGCTGGAGGAACTCAGCGGATCTCGACCCGAAACGTCACCCATTCCTTCTCTCCAGAGATGCTGCCTGACCCGATGAGTTACTCCAGCATTTTGTGTCTCCCTTTAGTTTAGAGATACATCGCGGAAACAGGCCATTCGGCCCACCGAGTCCGCACCGACCAACAATCCCCGCACATTGACACACTGGGGACAATTTACACTTCTACCAAGCCAATTAACATACAAACCCTGTACGTCTTTGGAGTGTGAGAGAGAACCGAAGATCTTGGAAAAAACCTACGTGGTCACAGGGAGAACTCCGTACAGACAGCAGTCGGGATCGAACCCGGGTCCCGGCGCTGTCAGCCAGCAACTCTATCGCTGCCCCGCGACAGAAGGGGGAGGAGTTGTGCAGTTTTATTGCCACAGGGAAGAAGGATCTCCTGTGGCGTTCTGTAACTGCATCTTTACAGTTTCACAAAAGTATTTCTGTTCCGTTGACGGGCGCACTTAACGCGTTGAAATGAACAGCTCTGATTTCACTTGCTGTTTTTGTAGGAAAATAACTGCGGATGCTGGTACAAATCGAAGGTATCACAAAATACTGGAGTAACTCAGCGGGTCAGACAGCATCTCTGGAGAGAAGGAATGGGTGATGTTTAGGGTCGAGACCCTTCTGCAGACCCTACATTTTATAATACTTGCTGCTTAATTCACTCTTCCCACATTTACATTCCCCCTGGTTTTATTTCCGCGCTCACTGGGGTTTTACGACACGGAATTTGGGGATTAAATGGGAGCCGTTCAGCGCCGACCTGTTGTCCACCGGGTTCAAGGTCATCAGGCCATAAGTGACAGGAATAGAATTAGGCCATTCGGCCCATCAAGTCTACTCCACCATCCAATCATGGCTGATCGATCTCTCCCTCCAAACCCCATTCTCCCCGATTCTCCTCATAACCCCTACCTTAAAAATATCCACTGACGTGGCCTCCACAGCCTTCTGTGCCAAGGAATTCCACAGATTCACCATCCTCTGACTAAAGAAATTCCTCCTCATCTACTTCGTACAATAACCTCCTCCTGCACATATTTTCTATGTTTCTATACACAACAGGAATGTTTCGTTTAGTTGTTAGTTTAGTTTAGGGGAATGCGATTTTGGGAGAGTGCAGTTGGCTCCAGGGTGGAAATGATGGGCCAAATGGCCTCCCACAAGAGCATCAGGTGGTGTGTCTTTGTGATGGTACCATTCCCCGCCAGGTAGCCTTTTTTTCACCCAGAGAGTTGTAAATCTGTGGAATTCTCTGCCACAAAAGGTAGCGGAGGTCAATTCAATGGATGTTTTAAAGACAGAGTTGGATATAGCACTTCGGGCTAAAGGAATCAACCGATATGGGGAACAGGGTACTGATTTTAGATGATCAGCCATGATCATATTGAATGACCGTGTTGGATCGAAGGGCCTACTACTGCACCTATATTCGATGTTTCTATGTTTCCAATTGTTGAATGCTGACCAAGATGCCCCCATCTAAGTTAGTCCCATATGCCGCGTGTGGCCCATCCCACAGCCATGCACCTGCCCCCATCTAAGTTAGTCCCATGTGCCGCTTGTGGCCCATCCCACAGCCAGGCACCTGTCCAAATGTTTTATTAAATGCTCTTAAAAGCTTCAAATACCCGCCCCAATGTACCTGAGAAAGAGGCGAGGGGGGAGGGGGGGGGGGTGTGGACACGACTGAAACAAGACATGTTACCCGCATTCTACAGAGAGGCAGGCAGAGCCTGATCCCGACGGGTTCCCACCCGCAACCGGGAATTTGTTTTGGACACATTATGTGAGGACAAAGGACCTGGTCTCAGATAGGGTGGTCTGCAGCACAGGAGTTCCACAGGAAACAGTGCTACCTCCATTCTTGTTAATCCTGTACACTGCGGACTTCAGGCACAGCTCTGCAAACTCCTATCTACAGAAGTTCTCTGACGACTCTGCCATCGTAGGCCTCATCACGGGCGACGAGGACAGGGCGTACACAGAACGTATCAAGGAGTTTGTGCACAGGTGCCAGCAGAACTGCCTCCGGATCAACGCTGGGAAAACCAGGGAGATGGTGGTAGATTTCCGCAGGCACAGCCAGGTCCCCCCGACACCGGTGAACATCCAGGGAATGGACATTGAGAGGGTGGATTCTTATAAGTACCTGAGTGTTTACCTCAATAATAAATTGGACTAGACCGAAAACACCGATGCGTTATACAGAAAGGGCCAGAGCAGACTTTATCTGCTAAGGAGACTCAGGTCCTTTGGAGTACTGGGGGCACTCCTAAGGACCTTCTACAACACGGTGGTTGCATTGGCCATTTTCTATGGAGTGGTCTGCTGGAGCAGCAGCATCTCAGCGGCGGAAGGCAAGTGACTCGACAAGCTGGTCAGGAAGGCCAGCTCTGTCCTGGGTTGCCCCCTCGACTCAGTGCAGGTGGTGGGAGAGAGGAGGATGATAGCAAAGTTAACATCACTGCTGGGCAAGGACTCCCACCCCATGCAGGACACTGTCACTGCACTGAGTAGCTCCTTCGGTGACAGACTCCTTCACCCCAAGTGCGTGAAGGAGAGATATAGGACATCCTTCCTTCCCGCTGCTGTGAGACTGCACAACCAGCACTGCTCCCAGCAGACGAGTCAACAGGAACAGTTAAGAATACACATAAACTGATGACAATTTATCATTGTCTTTACTTTTATTTATAACTAGACCAAGTGGACCCATTGGGCCCATTCCGCGTAGATGGGGGAATGGGAAGGGGAGAGGGTGTCACTGAGTGAACCCTGGACCCAATGCCTCTCCTGTATTGTATCACCCTCAACACCCTCCTTCCCCACTCAATCCCCCTTATCCCCCCGCCTCCCCACTGACCTACTCCATCCCCCCTACCCACCCCCACTTGCACCTAACCTGCCCCACCTCCACTTGTCCCTCCCCCACTATCCCCTCCCCTACCCCCATTCACCCTAGCCCTGCCTCCACCCCAATTTCCCCCTCCCCACCCCTATTCCCCCCTCCCCTCGCCCCCACCTCCCACCCCCCACCCCGTCTCTCCCTGCCCACACCCTACTCTCCGCCCACCCCCAATCTTCCCTCCTCCCCACCCCCACTCTTCCCCACCCCCACTCTTCCCTTGTCCCTGCCCTCCTCGCCACCCCCACTATCCCCCACCCCATTCTCTCCTCCCCCTCCCCTCCCCCACTCTCTCCTCCCCACCCCTTCCTACCCCAACACTCTCACTCTCTCCTCCCCCACCCCCACTCTCCCCCCACCTCCACTCTCTCCTCCCCCTCCCTCCACTCTCTCCTCCCCAACCCCTCCTCCCCCAACACCCCCCACTCTCTCATCCCCACCCCACTTTTTCCCCTCACTTCCCCCACCCCCACTCTCTCCTCCCTCACCCCCTCCCCCATATTCTCCACCCCCTCTCCCCTGCCCCGCACTGTCCCCCTTCCCCCCAACCCCACTCTCTCCTCCCCCCACTCTCCCCTCTTCCCCTCTTCCCCACCCCCACTCTCCCCTGCCCCTTACTGCCCCCCTCCCCCCCACCCCCCCCCACCCCCACTCTCTTACCCCGACCCCCACCATCCTCCCCCACACTCCCCGACCCCCTTCCACCCATCTCCACTCTCCCCTCAACCCCCACTCTCTCCTTCTCCCCCCACCCCCACTCCCCTCCTACACCCACCATCGCCTCCACCCCCTCGACCCCCCCCCCTCCTTGCGAGGGGGGAGCGGAAAGGGGAGAGAAAGGCACTGAGCACGGCACTGCCGTCAGTCGGGTGGGTGCCCCCCGCCCACTTTTCTCGTAACGGGAGAGGCGACGACGCCTCCCGGCGGTCAGCGCTGCCCGATGTCAGTAATGTCAGAGCGCGAGGCATGCCGGGACGGACGGCGGTACTGCGGGCGGGGGGGAGGGCGGTGAGCGCATTAGTTAAAGGTCGGGGGGGGGGGGGCGGAGCACATTAGTTAAAGGTCCGGGGGGGCGACGCATTAGCTAAAGTTCCGGGGGGGGGGGCGCATTAGTTTAAGGTCCGGGGGGGGTGGGGGAGCGCATTAGGTATCGGTCCGGGGGGGGGGGGGGGGGGGGGGGGCGAGAGCGAGCTTATCTCTTGTAGACGTGCGGGTGCAATTGTGACGTCTCAGGCTGAAGACCGGCGGGGGGGGGGGGGGGGGGGGGAGGAGCGCGAGCTCATCTCTCACATGCGCACGGGTGCCATTGTGACGTCCCACGCTGAAGACCGGCGGGGGGGGTTGCTGGGGGGGGGGGAGCGCATTAGTTAAAGGTCCGGGGTGGGGGGGGGGCGAGCTCATCTCTCACAGGCGCACGGGTGCCATTGTGACGTCACACGCTGAAGACCTTCGAGAAATGGGTTAGAAATGAAATGTTTAAACTTTAAAATCTCTCTAGCTTTACAAATATAGCTTCAATTTGAAGGAGAGTTGTTAGACATTATGCCCAGGATAATGTTTCAAGTAGCGCGTTTCGTTCAAATTGGTGTTATATTTTAAAAGTTCTTAACATATTAAACTTTTTAAAAAAACACTTAAATCCCTTTTCCACTCGCCGCTCCCAAGATGGCCACCGGGGGCAGGACCCGCCCGAGTGACGGGAGTGGCGGCCAATGAGGAGGGGGGGGGGGTAGGAGAGTAGAAGAGGAAGGACAGACACCTTATTCTGGTAGAAACATAAAATTCTTAGCGGATTAGACCTGGTGAATGCAGGAAGGTGTTCCCGATTTTGGGAGAGTCCAGAACCAGGGGTCACAGTTGACGAATGAGGGGTCGGCCAATTCGGACTGAGATAAAGGAGTACCTTTTCACCAGGAGAGTTGAGAATCTGCAGAATTCTCTGCCGCAGAAGGCAGTGGATGCCGATTCACTGGGTGTATTTAAGAGAGACTTAGATGTAGCTCTTCGGGTTAATGGAATCAAAGGATATGGGGAGAAAGCAGGAACAGGGTACTGATTTTGGATGATCATCCATTATCAAATTAAAATGGCGGTGCTGGCTCGAAGGGCAGAATGGCCTAGTCCTACACCTATTTTCTGTGTTTCTATGTTTTTACGTTTCTCTGGTGACATTTGGAGAGTGAATCCATTTCTCTGGGATGGAACAAGATATTCATGAACTGGGCCAATGGGCGGATTAAAGGCTGATTTATTTAACTGGGAAAAAGGTGATGCAAGTTGCCAAGAGAGGCCAGGGCAGATTACACACGTTAAAAATTTACGCCCTGTGTTATTTTTAGCAGACGAGAGAGATATTGGAATGTAGATGCACAGCTCGATGAAAATTGCAAATGGGATGGGCAGGGTGGTGACGAAGGCGTTTGGCACATTTGCTTGGGACCATGAGGGTATGATATACAGGATTTGATACAACTGTACAAGCCACTAGTAAGATCCACACCTCCAAATTCAGGGACAGTTTCTTCCCATCTGTTATCAGGCAACTAAATTATCCTAACAGAGAGCAGTGCTGAATTACAATCCACCAATTTGGTGACCCTCGGACTATGATAGATCGGACTTTACTAGCGTTACCTTGCACTGAACGTTCTTCCCATCTCATGTATCTATACAGTGGAAATGGCTTGATTTTCTGAAAACTGGATGCACCCAACAAAAGCTTTTCCCTGTTGCCCGGGACACGTGACAATAAACTAAACTGGACTGACTGCATTTACAGTACCTTCCCGCTCAGCTCCATCCAGGGATCCCAGCCGTTTTTCCAAATGAGACAGAGGTTAACGGTCACTTCATCCACTGCATTCTGTATTCCTGGTGACACCCGGTGCACAGTCGTGTGAAACGCGTTGAACTGAACGGATCGTCAGCTCTGATTCCACTTGCCGTTTATTTCTCTCTTCCCACAGTTACATTCCCCCTGGTTTTATTTCCGCGCTCACTGGGGTTTTTACGACGCGGAATTTGGGGATTAAATGGGAGCCGTTCAGCGCCGACCTGTTGTCCACCGGGTTTCTGCCCCACAGCCCCTGAGCCCCGCTCCTGACGCCGATCCCGGAACCCGTCCCTTTTACACACCCGGAGCGGAACCGGAGCAGATTCTCAGCCAGTGGGCTTCATCCCAAGGCCAGAAGAAAGGATAAAGTTTCTCCGTGAATTTATTCCCAGTGAAGTTGTGGAGATGGGACTTGGAGTCCGCGTCGTAAAATGATACTGTCCCGGACTCGTAACTGAGATAAACTCCCACCCTCCCAGGGATGGGACGGGCGGGGAGACGGGATGGAGGGGAGGTGAGTGCATCAAACCCGTCACCACCCGCCCCCCGCCTGAACCTCCAGACTCCAGTCTCCGGGGTCAGTGTGACCGGTCCCTTCCTCCCCACAGACTATGCGGCGACTCCCAGTCTCCACCACAGACTCCCCGCCACCTCCATCTCATATAGAGAACCTGCAGCTCTTGGAATTCCTTCTCCAGAACGAAGAAGGGTCCCGACAACGAAAAGTGGTTTGTCCATTTCCCCCCACAGATGCTGCCTGGCCCGCTGAGTTCCTCCAGCACTTTTCTTTCTCAAGTTATTTCGACAGATTTCTTGTATCTATCATTTCCAATATTCACTTTGCCTTCTCTCACTTCAGGGAATTTCCGATTTCATTCCGCCCTCCGATCTCCAACTGCCCCCCCTCCCCCTCCCAAACACGCCTTTACGCCGCTGTGGAAGGGGTGAGGGGGAGGAGGAGCAAGTGGAGGAGGGGTGATTCGGAGGTATCCTCTTTCTTCAGGAAACGGGGCTTCAACTCCACTCCACGTTGTTGTCCAGCCTCACTTACCCCCTCTGGCAGCTTGTTCCAGACACCCACGACCTTCGGTGTGAAAATGTTGTTCCTCTGGTTCCTGATTAAATCTTGCACCTCTCACCACAAACCTGTGTCCTCTCGTTCTCGATTCCACTGCTCCGGGTAACAGACTGTGCATTCACCCTGTCTATTCACCTCTTGGTCTTATGCACTTCAGCCTCCTGCGCTCCAATTAATATATCCTTCCCTGCCCAACCTCTCCCTTTCGCTCTGACCCTCAAATCCTGGCACCATCTTCGTGAATCCACTCTGCAGTTGTTTCCAGCATTTTAGCCTGCCTTACACTGTCCCAAGCGCTACTCTCCGCTTCCGTCTATGTTCAGAACAGTTTAATGTGTAACTGACCCCTCCCTGTGGTAGAGAGCGGGGGAACCCTCCATAGTTTCCGCGGGTGGATTTGTCTCCTTCCTTTAAAATGGTCGTAACGATGGTGACCCTCGGGTGCTCTGGCCGGCGCTCCTCTTCCCAGAGGAAGGCAGACATTGATGGTGAAACTCACCAGCGCCTTCAGTGCACCTGCACAACCTTTGGCCGTCTGAGGAGAAGACTGTTTGAAGATCAGGACACAATTCGCAAGTCCTCAATCATTTTGTCACACACCTTCTGTCTTTTCATCTCTGGCCTTTGTCCAACCGTCCGACTATCAACTCCCTCTCCCCCCTCAACTGTGTCAACCTATTGCCAGCCAGGCTTTGTCCTGCCCCCTTCCTCCCATCGTTATTCCATCTCCCACCCCCTACAATGAGTCTGAAGAAGGGACCCGACCGAAACAGCAGCTGTCCATGTTCTCCAGATGTGCTGCTTGACCCACAGACTTACTCCAGCACTTTGTACTTTTTTTTGGTAAACCTACATTTGCAGTTCCTTGTTTCTGCATCTTCACGTTGAACATTTGCGTCAGATTTACATTCATTCCTCTAGACGGCGGCGTGCGCAGTGGACATGCGTTTTGAACCAGGAAATGGCAGAGTTAAAAAATGGCTTCGAAAGAACAGGTCGAGAGTTGGTCCGAGGAGGTAGTTTGTCCCATCTGCCTGGATTTCTTCACCGATCCGGTGTCACTGGAGTGTGGGCACAACTTCTGCCGCTCCTGTATCACACAGAGTTGGGACAGGGAGGAGAGAAACTGCTGCCCGGAATGTAGAGAGGTGTTTACAGACCGCACCCTCGGGGTGAGTCGGGCCTTGGCGAGACTGGCTGAGAAAGCTCGAACACTGAGCCTGAATCGGACAGAGAAGGAAAGTAAACTTCACTGCGAGGAACATCAGGAAGAACTGAAGCTGTTTTGTGAAACTGACAAGAAGCTGATCTGTGTGGTTTGTGCAGGTGGGCGGGAACACAGAGAGCACCGCTTCATTCTGATAGATGAAGCTGTTGAAAACTACAAGGTAAAAGCAAACCGATTTTGATCGCATCATTGTTTAATTCCGTTTTTATTGTCTAACACTTTTATTCTCCGATTTTCAAACACAATCGCAGGGTCAGGTTAAAGCTTCCATCCAGTCTCTCACAAAAGATAAATCAGGGATCCAGCAAATGGAGCAGCAACAGAAAGAGAAGATTTCTGGAGTTCTGGTGAGGCTTTTAAGTTTCGATTTCCTGATCTTGTGCAGGTTTGATCCCTGTGACGCGTGTAATAACAGGGCAGCGCAGTGACACAAGTAGTGCTGCTGTCTCCTAGTTCTGGTGAGCGGGTTCGATCCTGACCTCGGGTGCTGCATAGAAAATAGGTGCAAGAGTAGGCCGTTCGGCCCTTCGAGCCTGCACCGTCATTCAATATGATAATGGCCTACCCTTTATTCTTAAACTATAACCCCTGGTTCTGGACTCCCACAACATCGGGAACATTTTTCCTGCATGTAGCCTCTCCAATCCCTAAAGAATTTTACATGTTTCCATAAGATCCTATCTCATCTTTCTAAATTCCAGTGAATACGAGCCCAGTCGACCCTTTCAGAATCAGTCTGAACAGGGTCTCGACCAAAAACGTCACCCATTCCTTCTCTCCTAGATGCTGCCTGACCTGCTGAGTTACTCCAGCATTTGTGATACATTCTTTCATTATATGTCAGTCCCGCCATCCCGGCAATTAACCTGATGAACCTACACTGCACTCCCACAATAGCAAGAATGTCTTTCCTTAAATTAGGAGATCAAAACAGCACACAATTTTCCAGGTGTGGTCTCAACAGGACCCTGCACAACTGCAGTCGGACCTCCTTGCTCCTAAACTCCAATCCTCTCACAATGAAGGCCAAGATGCCATTAGTTTTCTTCACTGCCTGCTGTACGTGCATGCTAACTTTCATTGACTGGTGTACAAGGACACCCAGGTATCATTGCACCTCCCCTTTTCCTAATCTGACACCATTCAGATAATAATCTGTCTTCTTGTTCTTGCCACTAAAGTGGAGAACGTCACATTTAGTCCCATTTTACTGCATCTGCCATGCATCTGCCCCCTCACCCAACCTGCCCAACTCACCCTGCAGCCTCACAGCATCCTCCTCGCAGCTCACACTGCCGCCCAGCTTTGTGGCATCCGCAAACTTGGAGATGTTACATTTAATTCCCTCGTCTAAATCGTTAATATATATTGTAAATAACTGCGGTCCCAGCAATGAGCCTTGCGGCACCCTACTAGGGGGTGGTGGATGGATAAATGGGAATTAATGGGCACTTGAAAAGGAATAGGCAGCTGGGAATTGCATTAGGGGTAGAGGATTGATGGGTTATCAGATCACCCTCACGAGATTTCAGAAGCATTTAGACAAACTATTGAATTGCCAAAGCAAGTAAAAAAAATGCACAGGACAAATGTCACTGTCAACCTCTGAGGGAAACACAATCAGTGACATTACATATTGATTTTCACCTTTCATTTGACAGGAACAGTCACACAACCTTCAGTCCAAGATCGCATCCCAGTTTGCTGAACTGCACCAGATT
>NC_135971.1:13640081-13668040 GCF_053455715.1 Rhinoraja longicauda | reverse complement strand
AGAATTCCACAAATTCATAACAAATTCTCTGGGTGAAAAAAGTATATTTCTCTCACCTGAGTTTTAAAAGCCCTCCCCTTTATTCTTAGACTGTGTGTGTGTGGCCCCTGGTTCTGGACTCCCCCAACATTGGGGACATTTTTCCTGCATCTAGCTTGTCCGGTCCTTTTATAATTTCGTACGTCTCTATAAGATCCCCTCTCATCCTTCGAAACTCCAGTGAATACAAGCCCAGTCTTTCCAATCTTTCCTCGTGCGACAGTCCCGCCATCCCGGGGATTAACCTGGTGAACCCATGCGTGTATATACACATGCAGAGAAGGCGTGTGGGCAAATGTACATGTGTGTGCGTGTGTATACACATGCAGAGGTGGTGTGTGCACCGCACACGTGCATATACGTGCATGTGCATACGTACATGTGTGTGCGTGTGTATACACATGCAGAGGTGGCGTGTTTGTACGTATGTGTATATATGTGCATGTGCACGTACAAACGTACATGTGTGGGCGTGTGTATTCACATGCAGAGAAGGCATGTGGGCGCGCATACGTATATACGTGTATGTGCAAATGTACATGTGTGTGCGTGCGTATACACATGCAGAGAACGCATGTGGGCGCGCATGCTTATATACGTGCATGTACAAATGTACATGCGTGTGCGTGTATATACACATGTAGAGGTGGCGTGAGGGCGTACGCATGTGACCACCTGCCCGTGTGTCAGCGTGTGCGTGTGTGTGGGAGTGCCCGTCTCCGTGTGCGTGCCGCCGTGTCCGTGCCCGGCGTGCCCGCTGCTGTTTGCGGCCAACGGAGCCGGTGTGAGGCTGGGACGGTCGGCCGCCGTTTGCCGATCCCTCGGCCTGTCCCGTCCCGCCCCGCCCCGTCCCACTCCGTCCCGCGTCCGCTCCACAGCGCCCCCTACCTGCCAAGCTTGCCGCCGTCATACGTGGAGTCGTTCAGGTTGATGGGAGGCAGACCAGAGACGTTCATGACTTGACCCAGGGCCACCGTGTACGACTTCAGAGAGTCTGCACAGTGGGGGGAGAGAGAGGGGGGGGGGAGAGAGGGGGGAGAGAGAGGGGGGGAGAGAGAGGGGGGGGGGAGAGAGAGGGGAGAGAGAGAGGGGTGGGAGAGAGAGAGGGGAGAGAGGGGGGGAGAGAGAGAGGGGGAGAGAGGGGGGAGAGAGAGGGGAGAGAGGGGGGAGAGAGGGGGGGAGAGGGGGGGGGGAGAGAGGGGGGGAGAGAGAGAGGGGGGTGAGGGTGGGGAAAGAGAGAGAGGGGAAGAGAGAGGGGGGGGAGGGAGAGAGGGAGGGGGGAGAGGGAGGGAGGGGGAGAGAGAGGGGAGAGGGAGGGGAGAGAGTAGAGGGGAGAGAGAGGGGGGGGAGAGAGGGGGGGTGGGGAGAGAGGGGGGGGAGAGAGAGGGAGGTTGAGTGTGGGGGGAGAGAGAGAGAGCGGGGAGAGAGAGGGGGGGTGAGAGGGAAAAGAGAGGGGTGAGAGAGGGGGGGAGAGAGAGAGTGGGTGAGAGAGGGGGGGAGAGAGGAGGGGAGAGAGAGGGGGAGAGAGAGGGGGTTGAATGTGGGGGAGAGAGAGAGGGGAAGAGAGAGGGGGAGGGAGAGGAGGGGAGAGAGAGGGGGAGAGAGAGGGGGTTGAATGTGGGGGAGAGAGAGAGGGGAAGAGAGAGGGGGGAAGAGAGAGCGGGGAGGGAGAGGAGGGGAGAGAGAGGGGGGGAGAGAGAGGGGGGGAGAGGGGTAGGAGAGAGAGGAGAGAGAGAGAGGGGGGGAGTGAGTGTGGGGGAGAGAGAGAGAGAGAGAGTGAGACCAGCTGCCTGTCCCGCTGAGTTACTCTGGCGTTTTGTGTCCATCCCCCCCGTGAGAGGTGGGCAGTGAGTTCTCCATCTTTTCTCGCCGTCCTCTCCCCTCCGACGCTCCGTCTGAAGAAGGGTCTCGGCCCGAAGCGTCGCCCCGTTCCCTCCCTCCGGAGGCGCTGCCCGTCCCGCTGAGTCGCCCCAGCGTTTTGCGTGCACAGCGGAGGGGCGTGCGTGCGCGCGTCGCGCGTGGACATACGCGGAGGACACACGTGGCTCACCTTCCCACGGGCAGCCGTAAAGCTCCACACGCATGCACACGCTCATCACGCGGTCCGCCAAGGGGTAGAAGCGCACGAAGCGGGCGATAATCGGCGGCCCCAGGTCCTTCAGCACCACGTCGTACGGATTTATGTTCCCTGTGATGACCTGCGGGGTGGATCGGGCAGAGGGGGGGGGGGGTTGGGGGGGGGAGAAGGGTTACACAGAGCATCGCACACCAGTCCCACATGCCACAGGCCGGTCCCGACAAACCATAGGCTGCCCCCGACAAATCATAGGCTGCCCCCGACAAATCATAGGCTGCCCCCGACAGACCATAGGCTACCCCCGACAAATCATAAACTGCCCCTGACAAATCATAGGCTGCCCCCGACAGACCATAGTTGGCCCCTGACAAATCATAGGCTGCCCCAGACAAATCATAGGCTGCTCCTGACAAATCATAGGCTGCCCCTGACAGACCATAGCAACCCCCGACAGCCCATAGCTGCCCCCCGACAGAGCATAGCCGGCCCTGACAAACCATAGCCGGCCCGCGACAAATCATAGGCTGCCCCCGACAAATCATAGGCTGCCCCCAACAAATCATAGGCTTCCCCCGACAGCCCATAGCTGCCCCCCGACAGCCCATAGCTGCCCCCCGACAGAGCATAGCTGGCCCTGACAAACCATAGCCGGCCCCCGACAAATCATAGGCTGCCCCCGACAAATCATAGGCTGCCCCTGACAGACCATAGCAACCCCCGACAGCCCATAGCTGCCCCCCGACAGAGCATAGCCGGCCCTGACAAACCATAGCCGGCCCCCGACAAACCAGAGGCTGCCCCCGACAAATCATAAGCTGCCCCTGACAGACCATTGGCTACCCCCGACAGACCATAGGCTGCCCCCGACAGACCATCAGCTGCCCCAGACAAACCATAGGCTGCCCTCGACAGACCATAGCCGGTCCCCGACAAACCAGAGGCTGCCCCCGACAAACCATAGTTGGCCCGCGACAAATCGTAGGCTGCCCCCGACAAATCGTAGGCTGCCCCGACAGACCATAGCCGGCCCCGACAAATCATAGGCTGCCCCTGACTAATCATAGGCTGCCCACGGCAATCCATAGGCTGCCCGCGACAAACCATATGCTGCCCCTGACGGACCATCGCCGGCCCCCGACAAATCATAGGCTGCTCCTGACGAATCATAGGCTGGCCCCGACAGACCATAGCCGGCGCCCAACAGACCGTAGCCGGCCTCCGACAAATCATAGGCTGCCCCTGACTAATCATCGGCTGCCCCCGACAGAACATATGCTGCCCCCGACAAACCATAGCCGGCCCCCGACAAACCATAGGCTGCCCCCGACAAACCATAAGCTGCCCTGACAGACCGTAGACAGCCCCGACAAATCATAGGCTGCCCCTGACAAATCATCGCCAGCCCCGACAAATCATAGGCTGCCCCCGACAGACCATAGCCGGCCCCCGACAAATCATAGGCTGCCTCCGACAAATCATAGGCTGCCCCCGATGGGGGTGGGGGGGGGGGTGGGGTCTCACCTCGTTCCCCTGCCGGTCCCGCCAGGTTTTCCAGCCCTTGCCGTCGCGGCTGTACTGGAGGCCGTAGAGCCGAGCGTACTCGTTGCCGCGCCCGTGCGAGTGGCGCCCTTGCGTGCCGGCCAGCGTGACGAAGTAGAGGCGTCGCAGGTCCACCTGCAGGAACTCGCTGGGCTCCCGGAACACGTTCTTGACCGGGCACCAGGCCCCGTCGCCCCGGTCCGTGCCCAGCCTGCGAGACGGACAGAAACAACACCCCCAATTCCAAGATCAACTTAATCACCACGCGTGCCGATTAACGTGCAGCGCGGTGAAATCTGAGCTACCACGTCCACCCACAACGGCATGTTGGCCTTCATGACAAGAGGAGTTGAGTATTGGACCAACGTGAGGGTTGTCCACTTTGGTGGCAAGAACAGCAAGGCAGATTATTATCTGAATGGTGTCATGTTAGGAACAGGGGACGTACAACGAGATCTGGGTGTCCTAGTGCATCAGTCACTGAAAGGAAGCACGCAGGTACAGCAGGCAGTGAAGAAAGCCAATGGAATGTTGGCCTTCATAACAAGAGGAGTTGAGTATAGGAGCAAAGAGGTCCTTCTACAGTTGTACCGGGCCCTGGTGAGACCGCACCTGGAGTACCGTGTGCAGTTTTGGTCTCCAACTTTGAGGAAGGACGTCCTTGATATTGAGGGCGTGCAGCGTAGGTTCACTAGGTTAATTCCCGGAATGGCGGGACTGTCATAATGTTGAAAGACTGGAGCGACTAGGCTTGTATACGCTGGAATTTAGAAGGATGAGAGGGGATCTTATCGAAACGTATAAGATTATTAAGGGGTTGGACACGTTAGAGGCAGGAAACATGTTCCCAATGTTGGGGGGAGTCCAGAACCAGGGGCCACAGTTTAAGAATAAGGGGTAGGCCATTTAGAACTGAGATGAGGAAAAACTTTTCAGTCAGAGAGTTGTGAATCTGTGGAGTGGGGGGGGGTGGAAGTGGGAGATGGGGGGGTGGGAGATTGGGAGATGGGAGATGGGGGGTGGGAGTGGGGGGGTGGGAGTGTGGAGGGGGTGGGGGTGGTTGGGAGATGGGGGGTGGGTGGGAGTGGGGTGGGTGGGATTGGGGGGTGGGAGTGGGGGGGCTGGGAGATGGGGGGCTGGGAGATGGGGGAGTTTGGGGAGTGGGAGTGGGGGGGTGGGAGTGGGGAGGGTGGGAGATGGGGGGGCAGATGGGGGGGCTAGGCTTACCTGCCATACTTGGCTGCAGTGGACTCAGTCCACATGCTAGACGCCACAATGTCCTCATCACTGATGATGGAGTCTTGCATTCCCAGAGCAAACCGGCACTGCTCTGTGGAGGGAGAAAGGCAGAGTTTAGTTTACTTAAGGTAGACACAAAACGCTGGAGTAACTCAGCGGGTCGGGCAGCATCTCCGCAGAGAAGGAATGGGCGACGTTTCGGGTCGAGACCCTCCTCTGGAACGCCCATACCTTCTCTCCACAGATGCTGCCCGACCCGCTGAGTTAGTCAATAGACAATAGGTGCAGGAGGAGGCCATTCGGCCCTTAGAGCCGGCACCGCCATTCAATGTGATCATGGCTGATCATTCTCAATCAGTACCCCGTTCCTGCCTTCTCCCCATACCCCCTGACTCCGCTATCCTTAAGAGCTCTATCCAGCTCTCTCTTGAATGCATCCAGAGAATTGGCCTCCACTGCCTTCTGAGGCAGAGAATTCCACAGATTCACAACTCTCTGACTGAAAAAGTTTTTCCTCATCTCCGTTCTAAATGGCCTACTACCCCTTATTCTTAAACTGTGGCCCCTGGTTCTGGACTTAACAGTGCCCAGCGCGGCTCGGCCGCGGGGCCTTCCATCGCCCGCGGGGCCTTCCATCGCCCGCGGGGCTTTCCATCGCCCGGCGCGGCTCGGCCGCTGGACTTAACATCGCCGGTGCGGCTCGGCCGCGGGACGTTTCGGTGCCCGGTGCGGCTCGGCCGCGGGGCCTTCCATCTCCGGCGCGGCTTGGCCGCGGGACGTTTCAGTGCCCGGTGCGGCTCGGCCGTGGGGCCTTCCATCGCCTGGCGCGGCTCGGCCACAGGAAGTTTCAGCGCTCGGTGTGGCTCGGCCGCGGGGCCTTCCATCGCCCGGCGTGGCTCGGCCGCGGGGCCTTCCATCGCCCGGTGCGGCCGCGGGACGTTTCAGTGCCCGGTGTGGCTCGGCCGCGGGGCCTTCCATCGCCCGGTGCGGCTCGGCCACTGGACTTAACATCGCCGGCGTGGCTCGGCCGCGGGACGTTTCAGTGCCCGGTGTGGCTCGGCCGCGGGACTTAACATCGCCGGTGTGGCTCGGCCGCGGGGCCTTCCATCGCCCGGTGCGGCTCGGCCACTGGACTTAACATCGCCGGCGTGGCTCGGCCGCGGGACGTTTCAGTGCCCGGGGCGGCTCGGCCGCGGGACGTTTCAGTGCCCGGCGCGGCTCGGCCGCGGGACGTTTCGGTGCCCGGGGGGTGTTTGGACTCACTGTGATGGATGTTTGTCTTGGGGGGGGCCGTGTGTACCTTTTTTCTCTTTTTTGTTGTGTTCTTGTGACTGCTGTAATTTCGTTCGGTATTTGTACCGAATGACAATAAAGTTCTTCAAATTCAAATTCGACCGGCCCCCCCCTCGAGCGCGCTCCGTCCGCCACTCAATACGATCATGGCTGATCCTTACCCCAACCCCCTTCCCACTATCGCCCCTCATCCCAACCAAAAGGACCGCGTGATCTCCTGGGAGAGGCGGAAAAGCGGATTAAAAACCCAGGCCAATTTGGGGGAAAAATCCGGGAAATTCCTCTCCGACCCCAAGCTAGACGATCGAAACTTGTCCAGGAGATTATTCCATTGGTTCAGCACCCTCTCCTCTCCCCCCCACCTCTCCCCTCTCTCCTCAACCCCCCCCTCTCCCCTCTCCCTTCTCCCCCTTTCCCCCCTCCTCCTCCCCTCCTTTTAAACTTTAAAATGTGAATAACTTTAGGAATATAACACCGATTTCAATGAAACGACTGGCATTATCACTAAAGTGCAAGATATATGGGATGAAAGCTTACAACATATACATCAATGTTCATTGAATACTAGACATTCCTTAATACAATTTAAAATAACACATAGGTTACATTATTCGAAGACGAAATTAAATAGGATCTTAAATATCTTACTCTCTCTCCCCAAGTTTAGAGTTTTTTATTTTTATTTTTACTTTCTCTCTTCAAAAATTTTAAATTGAAGCTATGTAAGAACTTTGTAACAAATGTGTTTTTTCTTATTTCTATCTGTACATATGCTTTTCAAAAATAATAAATATTTTAAAAAAAAATAAAATTAATTGAACGACAAAAAATAAATAAATAAATAAATAAAATAAAATAAAGTGACGGTGGTGAGAAAGGTGGGCCTAAAATTAGACAATAGACAATAGACAATAGACAATAGGTGCAGGAGGAGGCCATTCAGCCCTTCGAGCCAGCACGCACCGCCATTCAATGCGACCATGGCTGATCACTCTCAATCAGTACCACGTTCCTGCCTTCTCCCCATACCCCCTCACTCCGCTATCCTTAAGAGCTCTATCCAGCTCTCTCTTGAAAGCATCCAACGAACCGGCCTCCACTGCCTTCTGAGGCAGAGAATTCCACACCTTCGCCACTCTCTGACTGAAAAAGTTCTTCCTCATCTCCGTTCTAAATGGCCGACCCCCTTATTCTTAAACTGTGCGTGGCCCCTTGTTCTGGACTCCCCCAACATTGGGAACATGTTTCCTGCCTCTAACGTGTCCAATCCCCTAATTATCTTATACGTTTCAATAAGATCCCCCCTCATCCTTCTAAATTCCAGTGTCTGCAAGCCCAATCGCTCCAGCCTTTCAACATACGGCAGCCCCGCCATTCCTTTCAACATACGACAGTCCCGCCATTCCTTTCAACATACGACAGCCCCGCCATTCCTTTCAACATACGACGGTCCCGCCATTATTGCGCTACGGTGCACCGTTTTGGCTGAAGTTCAGTCACAAACAAACAAACAAACAGACGAGAGTTTTAGTATATAGATGACTGGTCTCTTGCTATTCACTTTGCTGCTGTAACAATGTAGATTTCCCCGGTGTGGGACGAATAAAGGAATATATTATTATTATCATTCCTCCCACACTCCAAAGACGTGCAGGATTGTAGGTTAATTCAACTTCCGTAGGTCACACAACGGGGAATACGCTCCGATCTTTTATCGACGAGGACAGTGTGGAGAGAGTGTCCAGCTTCAAGTTTCTGGGCACTCACATTTCGGAGGACCTCACATGGCCCAATAACACCGCTGCGCTGGTCAAGAAGGCTATGAGGTTGCCGGGTGACTTGGACAGGTTGTGCGAGTGGGCGGATGCATGGCAGATGCAGTTTAATGTGGATAAGTGTGAGGTTATCCACTTTGGTGGTAAGAATAGGAAGGCAGATTATTATCTGAATGGTGTCAAGTTAGGAAAAGGGGACGTACAACGAGATCTGGGTGTCCTAGTGCATCGGTCGCTGAAAGGAAGCATGCAGGTACAGCAGGCAGTGAAGAAAGCCAATGGAATGTTGGCCTTCATAACAAGAGGAGTTGAGTATAGGAGCAAAGAGGCCCTTCTACAGTTGTACCGGGCCCTGGTGAGACCGCACCTGGAGTACTGTGTGCAGTTTTGGTCTCCAAATTTAAGGAAGGATATTCTTGCTATTGAGGGCGTGCAGCGTAGGTTCACTAGGTTAATTCCCGGAATGGCGGGACTGTCGTATGTTGAAAGACTGGAGCGACTAGGCTTGTATACGCTGGAATTTAGAAGGATGAGAGGAGATCTTATCGAAACATATAAGATTATTAAGGGGTTGGACACGTTAGAGGCAGGAAACATGTTCCCAATGTTGGGGGAGTCCAGAACCAGGGGCCACAGTTTAAGAATAAGGGGTCGGCCATTTAGAACGGAGATGAGGAAAAACTTTTTCAGTCAGAGAGTTGTGAATCTGTGGAATTCTCTGCCTCAGAGGGCAGTGGAGGCCAATTCTCTGGATGCATTCAAGAGAGAGCTGGATAGAGCTCTTAAGGATAGCGGAGTCAGGGGGTATGGGGAGAAGGCAGGAACGGGGTACTGATTGAGAATGATCAGCCATGATCACATTGAATGGCGGTGCGTACAGGCTCGAAGGGCCGAATGGCCTCCTCCTGCACCTGTTGTCTATTGTCTACAAGAAGGCACAGCAACGACTGTTCTACCTAAGAACACTGAATAAGTCTGGTCGACCTCAACAGCTGCTGACGACCTTCTACCGCTGCACCATAGAGAGCATCCTAACGCATGGCATCCCTGTGTGGTACCTCAGCTGCACGGAGGCAGAGAGGAAAGCTCTACAGCGGGTAGTCCATAGAGCTCAGAGGACCATCGGAACACAGCTACCAGCCTTGGAGGGCATCTACAACACACGATGCCTCAGAAAAGCCACCAGCATCCACAAAGACTCTTCACACCCCTGCAACAGTCTGTTCGAACTCCTTCCATCGGGCAGACGATACAAGGCCTTCTACGCCCGCACCTCCAGACTCAGGGACAGCTTCATCCCCAGGGCCATAGCTGCTATGAACCGGTCCTGCTGAGCCGGATGGTCACATCTCACAGTGAACCGGCACAGACCGACTTGAACATGATTCTGTTTAAAACTGTTTCTAATTTTGTTTCACTGGGTTGTCTAAATTAATACTGATTAGCTAATTAATTTATTGCATCGTATGGGAGGCGCATTCCCAATCTCGTTGTACCCCCTGTACAATGACAATAAAGATATATTGTATTGTATTGTATTGTGTTGTTAATTGGCTTGGTAAATGGAAAAATTGTCCCTGGTGTGTGTGTGTGGGATGGTGTTAGTGTGCGGGGATCGCTGGGCGGCACCGACCCGGTGGGCCGAAGGGCCTGTTTCCGCGCTATGTCTCTAAATCTAAAATCTAAAATGTAAATCTAATCTGTTCCCGAGCCAGCTTAGCTTCCAAGGTTCTGCATCTTCTGACGGGCGTTTGCAGTGACCACTAGGTGCCAGTGGAGGACCATGTCTACAGAACAACGCAGTCAAGGGTGTTGGAAGGAAGTGCAGACACTGGTTTAATCCGGAGACAAGGCTCAAAATGCCGGAGTAACACAGCGGGGTCCTCTTTGGGGAGGGGGAGCAGCGGGTGACGTTTGGGGTCGAGACCCCCTCTTCAACACACGACAGAAACCGACCGGCCCGTCACTTGCACTTCGCCCGCCCACGCCAAACCTGTCTTATTTACCCACAATCCTTTGCCGGGGTTTTGTTTAGAGGGCACAAGAGTGGGATGGAGTTCATCTCCCTCACGCTGATGTGCGGCACAGTGGCCCAGCGCGAGGAGGCACTGCCTCACGCCGCCAGAGCTTTCTCCGGGCGCTCCGGTTTCCTCCCGGATAGACAGTAGACAATAGACAATGGGTGCAGGAGGAGGCCATTCGGCCCTTCGAGCCTGTACGCACCGCCATTCAATGTGATCATGGCTGATCATTCTCAATCAGTACCCCGTTCCTGCCTTCTCCCCATACCCCCTGACTCCGCTATCCTTAAGAGCTCTATCTAGCTCTCTCTTGAATGCATTCAGAGAATTGGCCTCCACTGCCTTCTGAGGCAGAGAATTCCACAGATTCACAACTCTCTGACTGAAAAAGTTTTTCCTCATTTCCGTTCTAAATGGCCTACCCCTTATTCTTAAACTGTGGCCCCTGGTTCTGGACTCCCCCAACATTGGGAACATGTTTCCTGCTTCTAACGTGTCGAACCCCTTAATAATCTTATACGTTTCGATAAGATCCCCTCTCATCCTTCTAAATTCCAGTGTGTACAAGCCTAGTCGCTCCAGTCTTTCAACATATGACAGTCCCGCCATTCCGGGAATTAACCTGGTAAACCTACGCTGCACGCCCTCAATAGCAAGAATATCCTTCCTCAAATTTGTAGACCAAAACTGCACACAGTACTCCAGGTGCGGTCTCACCAGAGCCCTGTACAACTGCAGAAGGACCTCTTTGCTCCTATACTCAACTCCTCTTGTTGAGGATGTTAGCATTCATAGCAAGAGGATTTGAGTATAGGAGCAGGGAGGTTCTGCTGCAGTTGTACAGGGCCTTGGTGAGACCGCACCTGGAGTATTGTGTACAGTTTTGGTCTCCTAATCTGAGGAAAGACATTCTTGCCATAGAGGGAGTACAGAGAAGGTTCACCAGATTGATCCCTGGGATGGCAGGACTTTCATATGAAGAAAGACTGGATAGACTGGGCTTGTACTCGCTGGAATTTAGAAACTTATAAAATTCTTAAGGGGTTGGAGAGGCTGGATGCAGGAAGATTGTTCCCGATGTTGGGGGAGTCCAGAACCAGGGGTCACAGCTTAAGGATAAGGGGGAAGTCTTTTAGGACCGAGATGAGAAAACATTTCTTCACACAGAGAGTGGTGAGTCTGTGGAATTCTCTGCCACAGAAGGTAGTTGAGGCCAGTTCATTGTCTATATTTAAGAGGGAGTTAGATGTGGCCCTTGTGGCTAAAGGGATCAGGGGGTATGGAGAGAAGGCAGGTACGGGATACTGAGCTGGATGATCAGCCATGATCATATTGAATGGCGGTGCGTACAGGCTCGAAGGGCCGAATGGCCTACTCCTGCACCTATTTTCTATGTTTCTATGTTTCCACAGACGTCCACACTCACACACACACACACTCACACACACACACTAAACTACACTCCACACACACACGCACCCACACACGTACACCCCACACTAGGTTAGTTGGCTTGGTATAAATGTAATAATTGTCCCCAGTGGGTGGAGGATAGTGTTAGTGTGCTGGGATCGCTGGGCGGCACGGACCCGGTGGGCCGAAGGGCCTGTTTCCGCGCTGTGTCTCTAAACTAAACGGAACTAATCGTGGTGTGGTATTCGGCTCTAAATCTCCACGAGAGGGGCCGGTCTCCCTGGTGATGCCCTCTGACCTTGCTACCAGCTCGCCATTACTCTGTGCTGAGTAAGCAAAATACCTCCGCTAATCTTCCCCGAGGTCTGTTCACAGAAGAGTTTAGTGTGTGTGTGTATATGTGTGTGTGGGGTGTGTGTGTGGGGTGTGTGGGGTGTGTGTGTGGGGTGTGTGTGTGGGGTGCGTGTGTGGGGTGTGTGTGTATATGTGTGTGTGTGGGGTGTGGTGTGCGTGTGGGGTGTGTGTGTGGGGTGTGTGTGTAGGGTGTGTGTGTGGGGTGTGTGTGTGTGGGGTGTGGTGTGCGTGTGGGGTGTGTGTGTGGGGTGTGTGTGTGGGGTGTGTGTGTGGGGTGTGTGTGTGGGGTGTGTGTGTGGGGTGTGTGTGTGGGGTGTGGGGTGTGTGTGTGGGGTGTGTGTGTGGGGTGTGGTGTGCGTGTGGGGTGTGCGTGTGGGGTGTGTGTGTGGGGTGTGCGTGTGGGGTGTGTGTGTGGGGTGTGTGTGTGGGGTGTGTGTGTGGGGTGTGTGTGTGGGGTGTGTGTGTGGGGTGTGTGTGTGGGGTGTGGGGTGTGTGTGTGGGGTGTGTGTGTGGGGTGTGGGGTGTGTGTGTGGGGTGTGTGTGTGGGGTGTGTGTGGGGGGTGTGTGTGTGGGGTGTGTGGGGTGTGTGTGTGGTGTGTGTGTGTGTGGGGTGTGTGGGGTGTGTGTGTGGGGTGTGTGTGTGGGGTGTGTGTGTGTGTGGGGTGTGTGGGGTGTGTGTGTGGTGTGTGTGTGTGTGGGGTGTGTGTGTGTATATGTGTGTGTGTGGGGTGTGCGTGTGGGGTGTGTGTGGGGTGTGTGGTGGGTGTGGTGTGTGTGTGTGTGTGTGTGTGTGGGGTGTGTGTGTGTGTGTGGGGTGTGTGTGTGTGGTGTGTGTGTGTGTGTGGTGGGTGTGGTGGGTGTGGTGTGTGTGTGTGTGTGTGGGGTGTGTGTGTGTGTGGGGTGTGTGTGTGTGTGGTGTGTGTGTGTGTGTGTGTGGTGTGTGTGGTGGGTGTGGTGTGTGTGTGTGGGGCGTGCGTGTGGGGTGTGTGTGTGTGTGTGGGGTGTGTGTGTGTGTGGGGTGTGTGTGTGTGTGTGGGGTGTGTGTGTGTGTGTGGGGTGTGTGTGTGTGTGTGGGGTGTGTGTGTGTGGTGGGTGTGGTGTGTGTGTGGGGTGTGTGTGTGTGTGTGGGGTGTGTGTGTGTGTGTGGGGTGTGTGTGTGTGGGGTGTGTGTGTGTGTGGGGTGTGTGTGTGTGGGGTGTGTGTGTGTGTGGGGTGTGTGTGTGTGTGGGGTGTGTGTGTGGGGTGTGTGTGTGGGGTGTGTGTGTGTGTGGTGTGTGTGGTGGGTGTGGTGTGTGTGTGTGGGGTATGTGTGTGTGGGATGTGTGTGTGTGGGGTGTGCGTGTGTGTGGGGTGTGTGTGTGGGGTGTGTGTGTGGGGTGTGTGTGTGTATGTGTGTGTGGTGTAGTTTAGTGTGTGTGTGTGGAGTGTAGTGTGTGGAGTGTAGTGTGTGTGTGGAGTGTAGTGTGTGGAGTGTAGTGTGTGTGTGGAGTGTAGTGTGTGGAGTGTAGTGTGTGTGTGGAGTGTAGTGTGTGTGTGTGTGGAGTGTAGTGTGTGGAGTGTAGTGTGTGAGTGTAGTGTGTGGAGTGTAGTGTGTGGAGTGTAGTGTAGTGTGTGGAGTGTAGTGTGTGTGTGGAGTGTAGTGTGTGTGGGGTGTATGTGTGTGTGGAGTGTAGTGTGTGTGTGGAGTGTAGTTTAGTGTGTGTGTGTGGAGTGTAGTGTGTGTGTGTAGTGTGTGTGTGGAGTGTGGTGTGTGTGTGTGTGTGTGTGGATTGTAGACTGAAGAGGGGTCTCGACCCAAAACGTCACCCATTCCTTCTCTCCACAGATGCTGCCTGACCCGCTGAGTTACTCCGGCATTCTGTGTCACCTTCGAATTGTACCGGCATCTGCAGTTATTTTCCCACACGACGAGATAGATGGAATTCGCTGGAATTTAGAAGACTGAGGGGGGATCTTATAGAAACTTACAAAATTCTCAAGGGGGTGGACAGGCTAGATGCAGGAAGATTGTTCCCGATGTTGGGGGAGTCCAGAACAAGGGGTCACAGTTTAAGGATAAGGGGGAAGTCTTTTAGGACCGAGATGAGAAAGTTTTTCTTCACACAGAGAGTGGTGAATCTGTGGAATTCTCTGCCACAGAAGGTAGTTGAGGCCAGTTCATTGGCTATATTTAAGAGGGAGTTAGATGTGGCCCTTGTGGCTAAAGGGATCAGGGGGTATGGAGAGAAGGCAGGTACGGGATACTGAGCTGGATGATCAGCCATGATCATATTGAATGGCGGTGCGTACAGGCTCGAAGAGCCGAATGGCCTACTCCTGCACCTATTTTCTATGTTTCTATGTTTCCACAGACGTCCACACTCACACACACACACACTCACACACACACACTAAACTACACTCCACACACACACGCACCCACACACGTACACCCCACACTAGGTTAATTGGCTTGGTATAAATGTAATAATTGTCCCCAGTGGGTGTAGGATAGTGTTAGTGTGCTGGGATCGCTGGGCGGCACGGACCCGGTGGGCCGAAGGGCCTGTTTCCACGCTGTGTCTCTAAACTAAACGGAACTAATCGTGGTGTGGTATTCGGCTCTAAATCTCCACGAGAGGGGCCGGTCTCCCTGGTGATGCCCTCTGACCTTGCTACCAGCTCGCCATTATTCTGTGCTGAGTAAGCAAAATACCTCCGCTAATCTTCCCCGAGGTCTGTTCATAGTAGAGTTTAGTGTGTGTGAGTGTGTGTGGGGTGTGTGTGTGGGGTGTGTGTGTGGGGTGTGTGTGTGTGGGGTGTGTGTGTGGGGTGTGTGTGTGGGGTGTGTGTGTGTGTGTGGGGTGTGTGTGTGGGGTGTGTGTGTGGGGTGTGTGTGTGTGTGGGGTGTGTGTGTGTGTGGGGTGTGTGTGTGGGGTGTGTGGGGTGTGTGGGGTGTGTGGGGTGTGTGTGTGGGGTGTGTGTGTGTGGTGTGTGTGTGTGTGGGGTGTGTGTGGTGTGTGTGTGGGGTGTGTGTGTGTGTGTGTGGGGTGTGTGTGTGTGTGGGGTGTGTGTGGTGTGTGTGTGGGGTGTGGTGTGTGTGTGTGGGGTGTGTGTGTGTGTGTGTGTGTGTGTGTGTGTGTGTGTGTGTGTGTGTGTGTGTGTGTGGGGTGTGTGTGTGTGGTGGGTGTGGTGTGTGTGTGGGGTGTGTGTGTGGGGTGTGTGTGTGGGGTGTGTGTGTGTGGGGTGTGTGTGTGTGTGTGTGTGTGGGGTGTGTGTGTGTGGGGTGTGTGGTGGGTGTGGTGTGTGTGTGTGGGGTGTGTGTGTGTGTGTGTGTGTGGGGTGTGTGTGTGTGGGGTGTGTGGTGGGTGTGGTGTGTGTGTGTGTGGGGTGTGTGTGGAGTGTATTTTAGTGTGTGTGTGAAAGTGTGTGTGGTGGGTGTGGTGTGTGTGTGTGTGTGTGGGGTGTGTGTGTGTGTGTGTGGGGTGTGTGTGTGTGTGTGTGTGTGTGGTGGGTGTGGTGTGTGTGTGTGTGTGTGTGGTGTGTGTGGTGGGTGTGGTGCGTGTGTGTGGGGTATGTGTGTGTGGGGTGTGTGTGTGGGGTGTGTGTGGTGTGTGTGTGTGTGTGAGAGTGTGTGTGTGAGAGTGTGTGTGTGTGTGGGGTGTGTGTGTGCGGGATGTGTGTGTGTGGGGTGTGTGTGCGTGTGGTGTGTGTGTGGGGTGTGTGTGTGTATGTGTGTGTGGTGTAGTTTAGTGTGTGTGTGTGGAGTGTAGTGTGTGTGTGGAGTGTAGTGTGTGGAGTGTAGTGTGTGGAGTGTAGTGTGTGTGTGGAGTGTAGTGTGTGTGTGTGGGGTGTGTGTGTGGAGTGTAGTGTGTGGAGTGTAGTGTGTGTGTGTGGGGTGTGTGTGTGGAGTGTAGTGTGTGGAGTGTAGTGTGTGGAGTGTAGTGTGTGTGTGGAGTGTAGTGTGTGTGTGTGGGGTGTGTGTGTGGAGTGTAGTGTGTGGAGTGTAGTGTGTGTGTGTGGGGTGTGTGTGTGGAGTGTAGTGTGTGTGTGTGGGGTGTGTGTGTGGAGTGTAGTGTGTGGAGTGTAGTGTGTGGAGTGTAGTGTGTGTGTGGAGTGTAGTGTGTGTGTGTGGGGTGTGTGTGGAGTGTAGTGTGTGGAGTGTAGTGTGTGGAGTGTAGTGTGTGTGTGTGGGGTGTGTGTGTGGAGTGTAGTGTGTGTGTGTGGAGTGTAGTGTGTGGGTGTAGTGTGTGGAGTGTAGTGTGTGTGTGTGGAGTGTAGTGTGTGGAGTGTAGTGTGTGTGTGTGGAGTGTAGTGTGTGGAGTGTAGTGTGTGGAGTGTAGTGTGTGTGTGTGGAGTGTAGTGTGTGGAGTGTAGTGTGTGTGTGTGGAGTGTAGTGTGTGGAGTGTAGTGTGTGTGTGTGGAGTGTAGTGTGTGGAGTGTAGTGTGTGTGTGTGGAGTGTAGTGTGTGTGTGTAGTGTGTGTGTGTGGAGTGTAGTGTGTGGAGTGTAGTGTGTGTGTGTGGAGTGTAGTGTGTGTGTGTAGTGTGTGTGTGGAGTGTGGTGTGTGTGTGGGGTGTGTGTGGATTGTAGACTGAAGAGGGGTCTCGACCCAAAACGTCACCCATCCCTTCTCTCCACAGATGCTGCCTGACCCGCTGAGTTACTCCAGCATTTTGTGTCACCTTCGAATTGTACCGGCATCTGCAGTTATTTTCCCACACGACGAGATAGATGGAATTCGCTGGAATTTAGAAGATTGAGGGGGGATCTTATAGAAGCTTACAAAATTCTCAAGGGGGTGGACAGGCTAGATGCGGGAAGATTGTTCCCGATGTTGGGGAAGTCCAGAACAAGGGGTCACAGTTTAAGGATAAGGGGGAAGTCTTTTAGGACCGAGATGAGAAAGTTTTTCTTCACACAGAGAGTGGTGAATCTGTGGAATTCTCTGCCACAGAAGGTAGTTGAGGGCAGTTCATTGGCTATATTTAAGAGGGAGTTAGATGTGGCCCTTGTGGCTAAAGGGATCAGGGGGTATGGAGAGAAGGCAGGTACGGGATACTGAGATGGATGATCAGCCATGATCGCATTGAATGGCGGTGCGTACAGGCTCGAGGGGCCGAATGGCCTACTCCTGCACCTATTTTCTATGTTTCTATGTTTTCTATGAAATCACTTTAACCTGACATCAAGTTTGGCACAGCCCAGACCATCACACGCGCAAACCCACCTCCCTTCCATCGACTCCATCTACACCTCACGCTGCCTCGGCAAGGCCAGCAGCCTAGACCATCACACACGCAAACCCACCTCCCTTCCATCGACTCCATCTACACCTCACGCTGCCTCGGCAAGGCCAGCAGCCCAGACCATCACACGCGCAAACCAACCTCCCTTCCATCGACTCCATCTACACCTCACGCTGCCTCGGCAAGGCCAGCAGCCTAACCAAGGACCAGTCTCACCCCCCCGGTCTCTCCCTCCTCGTCTCCCCTCTCCCACCGGGGCAAGATGTACAGAAGTGTGAAAACGCACACCTCCAGATTCAGGGGCGGTTTTTCTTTCCCGACTGTTATCAGGCAACTGAACCGTCCTACCGCCTTTTCACAGAGTGACAATAGACAATAGACAATAGACAATAGACAATAGGTGCAGGAGGAGGCCATTCAGCCCTTCGAGCCTGTAGGCACCGCCATTCAATGCGATCATGGCTGATCACTCTCAATCAGTACCCCGTTCCTGCCTTCTCCCCATACCCCCTCACTCCGCTATCCTTAAGAGCTCTATCCAGCTCTCTCTTGAAAGCATCCAACGAACTGGCCTCCACTGCCTTCTGAGGCAGAGAATTCCACACCTTCACCACTCTCTGACTGAAAAAGTTTTCCTCATCTCTGTTCTAAATGGCCGACCCCTTATTCTTAAACTGTGGCCCCTTGTTCTGGACTCCCCCAACATTGGGAACATGTTTCCTGCCTCTAATGTGTCCAATCCCCTAATTATCTTATATGTTTCAATAAGATCCCCCCCTCATCCTTCTAAATTCCAGTGTATACAAGCCTAATCGCTCCAGCCTTTCAACATACGACAGTCCCGCCATTCCGGGAACCAACCTGGTGAACCTACGCTGCACGCCCTCCATAGCAAGAATATCCTTCCTCAAATTTGGAGACCAAAACTGCGCACAGTACTCCAGGTGCGGTCTCACTAGGGCCCAGCTGGAGTAACTCAGCGGGTCAGGCAGCGTCTCTGGAGAGAAGGAATGGGCGACGTTTCAGTCTGAAGAAGGGTCTGGACCAGAAACATCACCCATTCCTACCACCAACCAGAGAGCTCGTTGGAGACCCTCGGACTATCTTTAATCGGACTTCACCTCGCACTAAACGTTGTTCCCTGTATCCTGTACACTGCTGATGTGTTGATTGTAATCATGGATAGTCTTACCTACCTCTGACAAGACACAAAAAGCTGGAGTAACTCAGCGGGACAGGCGGCATCTCCGGAGAGAAGGAATTGCTATTGAGGGCGTGCAGCGTCGGTTCACCAGGTTAATTCCCGGAATGGCGGGACTGTCGTATGTTGAACGACTGGAGCGACTGGGCTTGTATACACTGGAATTTAGAAGGATGAGGGGGGATCTTATCGAAACGTATAAGATTATTAAGGGTTTGGACACGCTAGAGGCAGGAAACATGTTCCCAATGTTGGGGGTGTCCAGAACCAGGGGCCACACACAGTTTAAGAATAAGGGGTCGGCCATTTAGAACAGAGATGAGGAAAAACTTTTTTGGTCAGAGAGTTGTGAATCTGTGGAATTCTCCGCCTCAGAAGGCAGTGGAGGCCAATTCTCTGGATGCATTCAAGAGAGAGCTGGATAGAGCTCTTAAGGACAGCGGAGTCAGGGGGTATGGGGAGAAGGCAGGAACGGGGTACTGATTGAGAATGATCAGCCATGATCACATTGAATGGCGGTACTGGCTTGAAGGGCCGAATGGCCTTTTCCTGCACCTATTGTCTATTGTCTGTTCTATTGTCTATTGAATGTGTGACGTTTCGGGTTGAGACCCACCTTCCAATGACTGGCTAGCACGCAACAAAAGCTTTCCACTGTACCTCGGTACACGTGACAATGAACTAGACTGAACTAGGTAACCTGGTTTTTGTTTCGTTTCTCCAAACAGTGATATACACCAATCAGCCAAAACATTCTGACCACTGACTGGCGAAGTGAATAACATTGGTTGTCTTGTTACAATGGCACCTGTCAAGGGGTGGGATATATTAGGCAGCAAGCGAACAGTCAGTTCTTTGAAGTTGACGTGTCGGATGCAGGAGAAATGGGCAGGAGTAAAGACCTGAGCCACTTTGACAAGGGCCAAGTTGTTGTGGCCAGACGACTGGGTCAGAGCATCTGTGAAACGGCAAGGCTTGTGGGGTGCTCCCGGTGGTCAGCAGTGGTGAGTACCGACCGACGGTGGCCCGAGGAGGGCATAACCCACAAACCGGCGGCAGGCAGGGTGTTGGGCGCCCAAGGCTCATCGATGCGCGAGGGCAACGAAGGCGATCCTGTCTGGTCCGAACCGACAGAAGGTCGACTGTGGCACAAGTCACGGGGAATGTTAATGGTGGTGACGGGAGGAATGTGTCACAATACACAGTGTATCGCACCCTGCTGCGTATGGGGCTGCACACGGAGGACCAGCAGCATGTTAGGCGGGTGGGCAGAATGTTTTGGCTGATCGGCGTATTTTCCTGATGTCATAGAATGTGAGATCGTTCTGTGCGTCAGTGGCAGGGGCAAAGGAAGGGGAGTTTGACCGTGACTCACCAAGGTTCACCTCTGCCGCCACCCGAGGGCCGGTCACTCCCATCAGCAGGGCGAGGAAAGTAACAGCGAGCTCCATGTTTCTCAGCGCTGTCGACTGTCGAATCTTTCTGGGGCTCATCGTTTCATCATTCCTGCAAAGGGATACGAACAAACCAAGATTCACCGGCGGCTCACGTTGTCGCCGAATAGGTGCAGCGCAGTATTTCCTTCCGACCCATGGAAGCCTCTTCGGCCCATCGAGTCTGTGCTAGCTCACAGGCGAATCCCATTTCCCCCTCCCACTGGTCTTGTCCGCCTCCTGCCCATGTTGGCACAGAGGGTAGAGCCCCTGCCTCTCAGCACCGGAGACCCCCGGGTTCGACCCTGACCCCCCCCCCCCCCCCCGCGCTGTTTGCGCGGAGTTTGCACGTTCTCCCCGTGACCCGCGTGGGTTTCCTCCGGGCCCTCCGGTTTCCTCCCACATCCCAAAGATGTTGTGCGGGTTTGTGGGTGAATCGGCCCTCTGTAAAATGGACTCTCATGTGCAGGGAGCGGATGGGAGCGTAGGATAAGATAGAACTACCATACGCCAAAGATGGGGGGCGCGGCGGTAGAGTTGCCGCCTCACAGCGCCGGAAACCCGGGTTCCATCCCGACTACGGGCGCTGTCTGGACGGAGTTTCCACGCTCTCCCCCGTGACCCGCGTGGGTTTTCCCCCCACACCCCCACACGCGTGCGATTGTACGTGGTTTGTACCCTCGTGCGTCTTGCTCCCTCCCTCATCCAATCCTCCGGCTTCACAATTCGCAACTCTTCAATCCTGATTCACACCGTCTGCTCTTATCTCTGGGCTTTGTTCCAACCACGCGCTGATCGTAAACCTCGCTCTCCTCTCGCCCGCGTCCATCTATGACCTTTAGTTTAGAGATACAGCGCGGAAACAGGCCCTTCGGCCCACCGGGTCCGTGCCGCCCAGCGATCCCCGCACACTAACACCATCCTACACACACTAGGGACAATTTTTACATTTATGCCGAGCCAATTAACCTACAAACCCGCACGTCTTTGGAGTGTGGGAGGAAACCGGAGCTCCAGGAGAGAACCCACGCAGGTCACGGGGAGAACGTACAAACTCCGTGCAGACGGCGCCCGTAGACGGGATGGAACCCGGGTCTCCGGCGCTGCATTCGCTGTAAGGCGGCAACTCTACCGCCGCGCCACCGTGACCGACAAAATTTCTGGCCTTTGTTCCAACCGTCTGCCGACCATAAACCACCTACTCCCCTCACCTGTGTCCAGCTATCACCTGCCACGCATAGATAGTCCTGCCCCCCTCCTCTCTCTCCCACCCCACCCTCCCCACGATCAGTCTGAAGGATGTGTCCCAAGTTCTCCACAGATGCTGCCCGACCCGCTGAGTTGCTCCGGCGCTCTGTGAAACGCCACCTATCCATGTTCTCCACAGATGCTGCCCGACCCGCTGAGTTACTCCAGCACTCTGTGAAACGTCACCTATCCATGTTCTCCACAGATGCTGCCCGACCCGCTGAGTTACTCCGGCACTCTGTGAAACGCCATCTATCCATGTTCTCCACAGATGCTGCCTGACCCGCTGAGTTACTCCGGCATTTTGGATGTAACTGACCGAAAGACACGGCGGGGAAACAGGCCCTTTGGCCCATCGAGTCCGCGCCGACCAGCGATCCCCGCACACTAACACCATCCTACACACACTAGTGACAATTTACAATTACACCAAGCCAACAAATTTGCCCGTCTTTGGAGTGTGGGAAGAAACCGGAGCTCCGGGAGAAAACCCACGCGGGTCACGGGGAGAACGTACAAACTCCGTACAGGCGGCGCCCGTAGTCGGGATCGAACCCGGGTCTCCGGCGCTGTGAGGCGCCAACTCTACCGCCGCGGTATCCCACTTCCTACACACCAGGGGGCAATTTACAGGGGGGCAATTAACCCACAAACAGGCAGGTCTTTGGGATGCGGGAGGAAACCGGAGCACCCAGAGGAAACCCACGCGGTCACAGCGAGAACGAGCAAACTCCACACACACGCACACATTGTTTTGTCCCGTACGGAACCGCCGTTATCCCATATTAGGCCCGGACGGACGCTGTAGGCCCGGACGCTGTAGGCCCGGACGCTGGAGGCCCGGACGCTGGAGGCCCGGACGCTGGAGGCCCGGACACTGGAGGCCCGGACACTGTAGGCTCGGACAGTGTAGACCCAGACAGTGTAGACTCGGACACTGTAGGCCCGGACACTGTAGGCCCCGACACTGTAGGCCCCGACACTGTAGGCCCGGACACTGTAGGCCCGGACAGTGTAGGCCCAGACAGTGTAGACCCGGACAGTGTAGACCCGGACAGTGTAGACCCGGACACTGTAGACCCAGACAGTGTAGACCCAGACAGTGTAGGCCCGGACACTGTAGACCCAGACAGTGTAGGCCCGGACAGTGTAGACCCGGACACTGTAGGCCCGGACAGTGTAGACCCAGACAGTGTAGACCCGGACACTGTAGGCCCAAACACTGTAGACCCAGACAGTGTAGACCCGGACACTGTAGGCCCAGACAGTGTAGGCCCGGGCACTGTAGGCCCAGACAGTGTAGACCCAGACAGTGTAGACCCGGACACTGTAGGCCCAGACAGTGTAGACCCAGACAGTGTAGGCCCAGACAGTTTAGGCCCGGACAGTGTAGACCCAGACAGTGTAGACCCGGACACTGTAGACCCAGACAGTGTAGACCCAGACAGTGTAGGCCCGGACACTGTAGACCCGGACACTGTAGGCCCAGACAGTGTAGACCCGGGCACTGTAGGCTCGGACAGTGTAGGCCCAGACAGTGTAGGCCCAGACACTGTAGACCCGGACAGTGTAGACTCGGACAGTGTAGACCCGGACACTGTGGGCCCGGACACTGTAGGCCCGGGCACTGTAGGCCCGGACACTGTAGGCCCACACACTGTAGGCCCGGACACTGTAGGCCCGGACACTGTAGGCCCCGACACTGTAGGCCCGGACACTGTAGGCCCGGACGCTGTAGGCCCGGACGCTGTAGGCCCCGACACTGTAGGCTCGGACAGTGTAGACCCGGACAGTGTAGACCCGGACACTGTAGGCCCGGACAGTGTAGACCCGGACAGTGTAGACCCGGACACTGTAGGCCCGGACACTGTAGGCCCGGGCACTGTAGGCCCGGACACTGTAGGCCCGGACACTGTACGCCCGGACACTGTAGGCCCGGACACGGTAGGCCCGGACACTGTAGACCCACACACTGTAGGCCCGGACACTGTAGGCCCGGACACTGTAGGCCCCGACACTGTAGGCCCGGACACTGTAGGCCCGGACGCTGTAGGCCCGGACGCTGTAGGCCCGGACAGTGTAGACCCGGACAGTGTAGACCCGGACACTGTAGGCCCGGACACTGTAGGCCCGGACACTGTAGGCCCGGACACTGTACGCCCGGACACTGTAGGCCCGGACACGGTAGGCCCGGACACTGTAGACCCAGACAGTGTAGACCCAGACAGTGTAGGCCCGGACACTGTAGGCCCGGACACTGTAGGCCCGGACAGTGTAGACCCGGACAGTGTAGACCCGGACACTGTAGGCTCCAACCCTGTAGGCCCGGGCACTGTAGGCCCCGACCTTGTAGGCCCGTACGCTGTAGGTCCCCGACAGTTTAGGCCCCGACAGTTTAGGTTCCCGCCATTTTAGCTCCGGACAGTCTCGGCCCGGAGGCCGCCTGACGGAGGTTGCATAGCAACCCCGCCTCCCGGCCCGGGCGTCCGCCATTGGCGAAGCGGGAGCTCGGTGGAGTCACGTGGGGCGGTGACAATAGACAATAGACAATAGGTGCAGGAGGAGGCCATTCGGCCCTTCGAGCCAGCACCACCATTCAATGCGATCATGGCTGACCATCCACAATCAGTACCCCGTTCCTGCCTTCTCCCCGTACCCCCTGACTCCGCTATCCTTAAGAGCTCTATCCAGCTCTCTCTTGAATGCATTCGGAGAATTGGCCTCCACTGCCTTCTGAGGCAGAGAATTCCACACCTTCACCACTCTCTGACTGAAAAAGTTTTTCCTCTTCTCCGTTCTAAATGGCCTACCCCTTATTCTTAAACTGTGTGTGGCCCCTGGTTCTGGACTCCCCCAACGTTGGGAACATGTTTCCTGCCTCTAACGTGTCCAACCCCTTAATAATCTTATATACGTTTCGATAAGATCCCCCCTCATCCTTCTAAATTCCAGTGTATACAAGCCCAGTCGCCCTTTGTCCCGTATTTGGGAGTGAGGAAGTTGGCAAGCGCTTGGTCTGGCTGGGAGCCGGGTCCCTGAGGCAGCTGTGAGTCCTCTCGAACCACCGTGAAACCACAGCCAGCTGTGCCTCCCATAAACCTCTCTGCCATCGTCCTCTGCCTTGAAGGAGGCGTCTGATAACTCAACGCCCAGGCTGAACATTTGGTCTGAAGTTGACGCGGAGGGACAAGTGTCAACATTTGTTCAGATACCACACTGGGAAGAGGTGTTCCTTTGTGACAAAAGTTACTGTGCACAGGAGATAATTCTGGCCACAGCTGCCAAAAGCCCACTTGTGCGCTTGGGAACCAGGGGGGTCGAATCTGCAGTTGGCGGGAGTACGAGCGATTAACACTTTAACTGCCGGGACTGTCGTATGTTGAAAGGCTGGAGCAATTAGGCTTGTATACACTGGAATTTAAACTAGGTTAATTCCCGCAATGAATGGACTGTCGTATGTTGAAAGGCCGGAGCGACTGGGCTTGTATACACTGGAATTTAAACTAGGTTAATTCCCGCAATGACGGGACTGTCGTATGTTGAAAGGCCGGAGCGATTGGGCTTGTATACACTGGAATTTAGAAGGATGAGGGAGGATCTTATTGAAACATATAAGATAATTAGGGGATTGGACACGTTAGAGGCAGGAAACATGTTCCCAATGTTGGGGGGAGTCCAGAACAAGGGGCCACACACAGTTTAAGAATAAGGGGTAGTAGGCCATTTAGAACAGAGATGAGGAAGAACTTTTTCAGTCAGAGAGTGGTGAAGGTGTGGAATTCTCTGCCTCAGAAGGCAGTGGAGGCCAGTTCGTTGGATGCTTTCAAGAGAGAGCTGGATAGAGCTCTGAAGGATAGCGGAGTGAGGGGGTACGGGGAGAAGGCAGGAACGGGGTACTGATTGAGAGTGATCAGCCACGATCGCATTGAATGGCGGTGCGTACAGGCTCGAAGGGCCGAATGGCCTCCTCCTGCTGCACCTATTGTCTATTGTCTATCGAATTCGTCCCGTACGGGAACGAACTGCGGATGCGGGTCGAAGCCCAGGGATGGGCAGGAAAGGCTGGAGAGACTCAGAGGGCCGGGCAGCCATCTTTGGAGAGAAGGAATGGGCGACGTTTCGGGTCGAGACCCTTCTTCAGACTGAGAGTCAGGGGAGAGGGAAACGAGAGGCATGGACGGTGATGTAGGGAGATGTGGAACTGGCGGGACCCAAGTGGACAGGTTGGGCCCAAACCTCTCCTGCATTGGTGCAGCAACCCTCTCCTTCCCCCCTCTACTCTCCCTCCTCCCTCCCTCCCCTCTCTCCACCCCCCTCCCCTCCTCTCTCTCCACCCCTCCCCTCCCCCTCAACCCCCCACATCCTCCCTCATGCTCCCCTCCCCTCCCCCTCCCTCCCTCCCTCCCTCCCCCCCTCCCCCCCTCCTCCCTCCCTCCCCTCACTCCACCCCCCTCCCCTCCTCTCTCTCCACCCCCTCCCCTCCCCCTCAACCCCCCACATCCTCCCTCATGCTCCCCTCCCCTCCCCCTCCCTCCCTCTCCCTTCCTCCCTCCCCCCCTCCTCCCTCCCTCCCCTCCTCCCCCCTCCCCTCCACCTCCGCCCTTCCCTCCCCCTCAACCTCCCACATCCTCCCTCATGCTCCCCACCCTCCCCCTCCCCCTCCCTCCCCTCCCTCCCCCCCCCTCCTCCCTCCCCTCCCCTCCCTCCCCCCCCTCCCACCCCCACAACCTCCCACATCCCCCTCACCCCTCCCCACCCCCCACCTCCCCTCCACCCCTCCCCTCCCTCCCACCCCCTCCCCTCCACTTCCTTCCACCCCCCTTCCCCTTCCCTCCCCCTCCTCACCCCTCCCCTCTCTCCACCTCCCCCCTTCCCCTCCTTCAACCCCCTTTATCCTCCCTCCCTCCCACCTCTACCCCCTCCCTCCCTCCCTCCCCCCTCCTCCACCCCTTCCCCTCCACCCCCCCTTCCCCTCCACCCCCCTCAACCCCCCTCCTCACTCCCTCCCCTCTCTCCACCCCCTTCCCCTTCCCCTCAACCCCCCTTATACTCCCTCCCTCCTCTACCTCCTCCTTCCCCTCCCTCCTCCCCACCCCCCCTTCCCTCCCCATTCCCCTCCCCCTCAACCCCTTTATCCTCCCTACCTCCTCTACCCCTCCCTCCCCCTCCCCCTCCCTCCTCCCCCTCACATCCACTTCCCCCCTCAACCCCCTCCCCCTCCCTCCCCTCTCTCCACCCTCTCTCTACCCCCTCCCCTCCACCTCCCCCCTCAACCCCCCTTATCCTCCCTCCTCTACCCCTCCCTCCCCCCCTCCCCTCCACTTCCCCCCTCAACCCCCTCATCCTCCCTTCCCTCTCTCCACCCCCTCCCCTCTCTCCACCCCCTCCCCCTCCCCTCTCTCCACCCCCTCCCCCTCCCCTCTCTCCACCCCCTCCCTCCCCCCCTCCCCCTCCCCTTCCCCCCTCAACCCCCCCCTTATGCTCCCCTCCCCTCCCCCTATCCCCTCCCCCTCCCCCCCTCCCGTCCACTTCCCCCCTCAACCCCCTTATCCTCCCTCCCCTCTCCACCCCCTCCCCTCCCCCTCCCCTCTCTCCACCCCCTCCACCTCCCCCCCTTCCCGCCCCCTCCCCTCAACCCCCCTCCCCCTCCCTCCCTCCCCTTCCCCTCCACTTCCCCCCCTTATCCTCCCTCCCTCCTCTACCCCCTCCCTCCCCCTCCCCTCTCTCCACCCCCTCCCCTCCACCTCCCCCTCAACCCCCCCCTTATCCTCCCTCCCTCCTCTACCCCCTCCCTCCCCCTCCCCCTCAACCCCCTCATCCTCCCTCCCCTCTCTCCTCCCCCTCCCCCTCCCTTCCCTCCCCCTCAACCCCATCATCCTCCCTCCCCTCTCTCCACCCCCTCCCTTCCCTCCCCCCTCCCCCTCAACCCCATCATCCTCCCTCCCATCTCTCCACCCCCTCCCCCTCCCTTCCCTCCCCCTCCCCCTCAACCCCATCATCCTCCCTCCCCTCTCTCCACCCCCTCCCTTCCCTCCCCCCTCAACCCCATCATCCTCCCTCCCCTCTCTCCACCCCCTCCCCCTCTCTCCACCCCTCCCCCTCCCTTCCCTCCCCCTCAACCCCCTCATCCTCCCTCCCCCTCCCCCTCAACCCCCTCATCCTCCCTCCCCTCTCTCCAGCCCCTCCCCCTCCCTCCCCCCTCCCCCTCAACCCCCCTCATCCTCCCTCCCTCCTCTACCCCCTCCCTCCCCCTCCCCTCTCTCCACCCCCTCCCCCTCCCTTCCCTTCCCCTCCCCCTCAACCCCATCATCCTCCCTCCCCTCTCTCCACCCCCTCCCCCTCCCTTCCCTCCCCCCTTCCCCTCCCTTCCTCCCCCCTCCCCCTCAACCCCCTCATCCTCCCTCCCCTCTCTCCACCCCCTCCCCCTCCCTTCCCTCCCCCCTCCCCCTCAACCCCCTCATCCTCCCTCCCCTCTCTCCACCCCCCTCCCCCTCCCTTCCCTCCCCCCTCCCCTCTCTCCACCCCCTCCCCCTCCCTTCCCTCCCCCTTCCCCTCCCTTCCCTCCCCCCTCCCCCTCAACCCCCTCATCCTCCCTCCCCTCTCTCCACCCCCTCCCCCTCCCTTCCCTCCCCCTCCCCCTCAACCCCCTCATCCTCCCTCCCCTCTCTCCACCCCCTCCCTTCCCTCCCCCCTTCCCCTCCCCCTCAACCCCCCCTCATCCCCCCTCCCCTCTCTCCACCCCCTCCCTTCCCTCCCCCCTCCCCCTCAACCCCCTCATCCTCCCTCCCCTCTCTCCACCCCCTCCCTTCCCTCCCCCCTCCCCCTCAACCCCCTCATCCTCCCTCCCCTCTCTCCAGCCCCTCCCCTCCACCCTCCCTCCCTCCTCCCTAAACCCCATCCCCCCCACTCCCCCCTCCACCTCCTCCCCTCCCTCCCTAGGGAGATAGATTTAAACTTTAAAACGTGAATAACTTCAAAAATACAACACCGATTTCAATGAAACTTGTTCCATTAGCACCAAGGGGACGACGGTGAGTAAGGTGGGGGTAAAATTGCCGCGCTATCATGTACCGATTTGGCTGTAGTTCAGGAACAAACAA
>NC_135971.1:13637402-13639581 GCF_053455715.1 Rhinoraja longicauda | reverse complement strand
GATCTCTCTCTCTCTCTCTCTCTCTCTCTCTCTCTCTGTGGGCTTGGCGGCTGGCTCGGAGCACAAAAGCCTGCCTGCTCTATGCAAGACTGCCCCCCCCCTCTCCCTCTCTCTCTCCCTCTCCCCTTTTCCAAGCGCGGCGGCACCTGTCTCGTTAACCCCTTCCGCGCCGCCCCCCGAAGAAATTCCAGCCGAGCCCAGAGAGAGAGAGAGAGGGAGAGAGACCCGGGAGAAGGCTTTGTGAACGGGAGCAGAAACGTTCTGTCTGTCTGTCTGCCTGGATCACGCTGCGTGTGACAGAGATTGAACGAGGGGTGCTGTTTGTGCAGTTGACTGGTGGAGGGGAGGGAGAGAGGGGAGAGAGGGAAGGGAGAGGGAGGGAGGGAAGGAGAGAGGGAGGGAGAGGGGGAGGGAGGGGAGGGAGGGAGGGGGAGAGAGGGAGGGGGAGAGAGAGGGAAGGAGGGAGAGAGAGGGGGAGAGAGAGGGAAGGAGGGAGAGAGAGAGGGAAGGAGAGAGGGAGGGAGAGAGGGAGGGAGAGAGAGAGGAAGGAGGGAGAGAGGGAGGGAGAGAGAGGGAAGGAGGGAGAGAGAGAGGGAAGGAGAGAGGGAGGGAGAGGGGGAGGGAGGGAAGGAGAGGGGGAGGGAAGGAGAGGGGGAGGGTGGGAGGGAGAGAGGGAGGGAGGGAGGGAGAGAGAGTGAGGGAGGGAGGGAGGGAGAGAGGGAAGGAGGGAGAGAGAGAGGGAGGGAGAGAGGGAGGGAGGGAGAGGGAGGGAGGAAGGGAAGGAGAGAGGGAGGGAGGGAGGGAAGGAGGAAGAGAGGGAGGAGGGAGGGAGAGAGGGAAGGAGAGAGGAGGGAGAGGGGGAGGGAGGAAGGAGAGGGGGAGGAAGGAGAGGGGGAGGGTGGGAGGAGAGAGGGAGGAGGGAGAGAGAGTGAGGGAGGGAGGGAGGGAGAGAGGGAGGGAGGGAGAGAGAGGGAGGAGGAGAGAGGGAAGGAGAGGGGGAGGGAAGGAGAGGGGGAGGGTGGGAGGGAGAGAGGGAGGGAGGGAGGGAGAGAGAGTGAGGGAGGGAGGGAGGGAGAGAGGGAGGGAGGGAGAGAGAGGGAAGGAGAGAGGGAGGGAGGGAGAGAGGGAGGGAAGGAGGGAGAGAGGGGGAGGGGGGGAGGTAAGGGAGAGAGAGGGAAGGAGAGAGGAGGGAGGGAAGGAGGGAGCAAAGGAGAAGGAGGAAGGAAAGGAGGGGGAGAGAGAGGGAGGGAAGGAGGGAGAAAGGAGGAGGAGAGAGAGGGAGGGAAGGAGAGAGGAAGGAGGGAGGGAGGGAAGGAGGGAGAGAGGGAGGGAGGGAGGGGAGGGAGGGAGGGAGGAGAGAGGGGGAGGGGGGAGGTAGAGGGAGAGAGAGGGGAGGAGGGAGAGGAGGAGGGAGAGAGGGAGGGAGAGAGGGAAGAGAGAGAGAGAGAGAGAGAGTGGTGAAAATCTCTCATGCTTCCTCATACTCCGCTTGGGCAGCTCGGACCCCAGGGTACCGAACAGTGACCTCTCTGAGTGGGTCGGAAGGAACTGCAGGCGCCGTATAAAATCGACGGTGGGCGCACAACCCGCTGGAGTAACTCAGCGGGACGGGCGGCATCTCTGGAGGGAAGGAACGGGTGAAGAAGGGCCTCGACCCCGAAACCTCGCCCGATCCTTCCCTCCAGAGACGTTGCCTGTCCCGCTGAGTTACTCCGGCCTCTTGCGCCGTCTCTGGTCCGCACAGTCGCTGTCTGGCATTGAAATCCGAGAGGCAGCAAAACTAAACATCAACCCAGTTGTACAGGCCTTGGTGAGACCGCACCTGGAGTATTGTGTACAGTTTTGGTCTCCTAACCTGAGGAAAGACGTTCTTGCCTTAGAGAGAGTACAGAGAAGGTTCACCAGATTGATCCCTGGGATGGCGGGACTTGCATATGAGGAAAGACTGGATAGACTGGGCTTGTACTCGCTGGAATTTAGAAGACTGAGAGGGGGGATCTTATAGAAACATACAAAATTCTTAAGGGGTTGGACAGGCTAGATGCGGGAAGATTGTTCCCGATGTTGGGGAAGTCCAGAACCAGGGGTCACAGCTTAAGGATAAGGGGGAAGTCTTTTAGGACTGAGATGAGAAAACATTTCTTCACACAGAGAGTGGTGAGTCTGTGGAATTCTCTGC
>NC_135971.1:13569902-13632402 GCF_053455715.1 Rhinoraja longicauda | reverse complement strand
GGATGTGGGAGGTTGAGGGGGAGGGAAGGGCGGAGGTGGAGGGGAGGTGGAGAGAGGGGGGGAGGAAGGGAGGGGGAGGGAGGGGGAGGGGAGGGGGGAGGAGAGAGGGAGGGAGGGGGTAGAGAGAGGGGAGGAGGATAAGGGGGTTGAGGGGGGAAGTGGAGGGGAGGGGGAGGGAGGGAGGGGGAGGGGGAGGGAGGGGTAGAGGAGGGAGGAAGGATAAAGGGGTTGAGGGGGAGGGAATGGGGGAGGGAGGGGGTAGAGGAGGGATGGAGGATGTGGGAGGTTGAGGGGGAGGGAAGGGGGGAGGTGGAGAGAGGGGTGGGAGTGAGGAGGGGGAGGAAGGGGAAGGGGGGTGGTGGGAAGGGAGGTGGGGGGGGTGGATAAGGGGGGGTTGTGGGAGGGGAAGGTGGTGGGGAGGGGGTGGAGAGAGAGGAGGGGAGGGGGGGTGGAGAGAGGGGAGGGAGGGAGGAGGGGGGAGGGAGGGAGGGGGGGAGGGAGGGTAAGGGGGGTTGAGGGGAGGGGAAGGTGGAGGGGAGGGGGTGGAGAGAGAGGAGGGGAGGGGGGGTGGAGAGAGGGGAGGGAGGGAGGGGGGGAGAGTAGAGGGGGGGAAGGAGAGGGTCGCTGCACCAATGCAGGAGAGGTTTGGGCCCAACCTGTCCACTTGGGTCCCGCCAGTTCCACATCTCCTACATCACCGTCCATGCCTCTCGTTTCCCCCCCTCCCCGACTCTCAGTCTGAAGAAGGGTCTCGACCCGAAACGTCGCCCATTCCTTCTCTCCAAAGATGGCTGCCCGGCCCTCTGAGTCTCTCCAGCCTTTCCTGCCCATCCCCGGGCTTCGACCCGCATCCGCAGTTCGTTCCCGTACGGGACGAATTCGATAGACAATAGACAATAGGTGCAGCAGGAGGAGGCCATTCAGCCCTTCGAGCCTGTACGCACCGCCATTCAATGCGATCATGGCTGATCACTCTCAATCAGTACCCCGTTCCTGCCTTCTCCCCATACCCCCTCACTCCGCTATCCTTAAGAGCTCTATCCAGCTCTCTCTTGAAAAGCATCCAACGAACTGGCCTCCACTGCCTTCTGAGGCAGAGAATTCCACAACCTTCACCACTCTCTCTGACTGAAAAAGTTCTTCCTCATCTCCGTTCTAAATGGCCAACTACCCCTTATTCTTAAACTGTGTGTGGCCCCTTGTTCTGGACTCCCCAACATTGGGAACATGTTTCCTGCCTCTAACGTGTCCAATCCCCTAATTATCTTATATGTTTCAATAAGATCCTCCCTCATCCTTCTAAATTCCAGTGTATACAAGCCCAATCGCTCCGGCCTTTCAACATACGACAGTCCCGTCATTGCGGGAATTAACCTAGTTTAAATTCCAGTGTATACAAGCCCAATCGCTCCGGCCTTTCAACATACGGCAGTCCCGTCATTGCGGGAATTAACCTAGTTTAAATTCCAGTGTATACAAGCCCAGTCGCTCCGGCCTTTCAACATACGACAGTCCCGTCATTGCGGGAATTAACCTAGTTTAAATTCCAGTGTATACAAGCCTAATTGCTCCAGCCTTTCAACATACGACATTCCCGGCAGTTAAAGTGTTAATCGCTCGTACTCCCGCCAACTGCAGATTCGACCCCCGGTTCCCAAGCGCACAAGTGGGCTTTTGGCAGCTGTGGCCAGAATTACCTCCTGTGTACAGTGACTTTTGTCACAAAGGAACACCTCTTCCCAGTGTGGTATCTGAACAAATGTTGACACTTGTCCCTCCGCGTCAACTTCAGACCAAATGTTCAGCCTGGCGTTGAGTTATCAGACGCCTCCTTCAAGGCAGAGGACGGCGGCAGAGAGGTTTATGGGAGGCACAGCTGGCTGTGGTTTCACGGTGGTTCGAGAGGACTCACAGCTGCCTCAAATCGCCAGGGACCCGGCTCCCAGCCAGACCAAGCGCTTGCCAACTTCCTCACTCCCAAATACGGGACAAAGGGCGACTAGGCTTGTATACACTGGAATTTAGAAGGATGAGGGGGGATCTTATCGAAACGTATATAAGATTATTAAGGGGTTGGACACGTTAGAGGCAGGAAACATGTCCCAACGTTGGGGGAGTCCAGAACAAGGGGCCACACACAGTTTAAGAATAAGGGGGTAGGCCATTTAGAACGGAGACGAGGAAAAACCTTTTCAGTCAGAGAGTGGTGAAGGTGTGGAATTCTCTGCCTCAGAAGGCAGTGGAGGCCAATTCTCTGAATGCATCAAGAGAGAGCTGGATAGAGCTCTTAAGGATAGCGGAGTCAGGGGGTATGGGGAGAAGGCAGGAACGGGGTACTGATTGTGGATGGTCAGCCATGATCGCATTGAATGGCGGTGCTGGCTCGAAGGGCCGAATGGCCTCCTCCTGCACCTATTGTCTATTGTCTATTGTCACCACCCCACGTGACTCCACCGAGCTCCCGCTTCGCCAATGGCGGACGCCCGGGCCGGGAGGCGGTGTTGCTATGCAACCTCGTCAGGCGGCCTCCGGGCCGAGACTGTCCGGAGCTAAAATGGCGGGAACCTAAACTGTCGGGGCCTAAACTGTCGGGGACCTACAGCGTACGGGCCTACAAGGTCGGGGCCTACAGTGCCCGGGCCTACAGGGTTGGAGCCTACAGTGTCCGGGACTACACTGTCCGGGTCTACACTGTCCGGGCCTACAGTGTCCGGGCCTACAGTGTCCGGGCCTACACTGTCTGGGTCTACACTGTCTGGGTCTACAGTGTCCGGGCCTACCGTGTCCGGGCCTACAGTGTCCGGGCCTACCGTGTCCGGGCCTACAGTGTCCGGGCGTACAGTGTCCGGGCCTACAGTGTCCGGGCCTACAGTGCCCGGGCCTACAGTGTCCGGGCCTACAGTGTCCGGGTCTACACTGTCCGGGTCTACACTGTCCGGGCCTACAGTGTCCGGGTCTACACTGTCCGGGTCTACACTGTCCGAGCCTACAGTGTCGGGGCCTACAGCGTCCGGGCCTACAGCGTCCGGGCCTACAGTGTCCGGGCCTACAGTGTCGGGGCCTACAGTGTCCGGGCCTACAGTGTCCGGGCCTACAGTGTGTGGGTCTACAGTGTCCGGGCCTACCGTGTCCGGGCCTACAGTGTCCGGGCGTACAGTGTCCGGGCCTACAGTGTCCGGGCCTACAGTGCCCGGGCCTACAGTGTCCGGGCCTACAGTGTCCGGGTCTACACTGTCCGGGTCTACACTGTCCGGGCCTACAGTGTCCGGGTCTACACTGTCCGGTCTACACTGTCCGAGCCTACAGTGTCGGGGCCTACAGCGTCCGGGCCTACAGCGTCCGGGCCTACAGTGTCCGGGCCTACAGTGTCGGGGCCTACAGTGTCCGGGCCTACAGTGTCCGGGCCTACAGTGTGTGGGCCTACAGTGTCCGGGCCTACAGTGCCCGGGCCTACAGTGTCCGGGCCCACAGTGTCCGGGTCTACACTGTCCGAGTGTACACTGTCCGGGTCTACAGTGTCTGGGCCTACACTGTCTGGGCCTACACTGTCCGAGCCTACAGTGCCCGGGTCTACACTGTCTGGGCCTACAGTGTCCGGGTCTACAGTGTCCGGGCCTACACTGTCTGGGTCTACACTGTCTGGGTCTACAGTGCCCGGGTCTACACTGTCTGGGCCTACAGTGTCCGGGTCTACAGTGTCCGGGCCTACACTGTCTGGGTCTACACTGTCTGGGTCTACAGTGTCCGGGTCTACACTGTCTGGGTCTACACTGTCCGGGCCTAAAGTGTCTGGGCCTACACTGTCTGGGTCTACACTGTCCGGGCCTACAGTGTCCGGGTCTACACTGTCCGGGCCTACACTGTCTGGGTCTACAGTGTCCGGGCCTACACTGTCTGGGTCTACACTGTCTGGGTCTACAGTGTCCGGGTCTACACTGTCCGGGTCTACACTGTCCGGGTCTACACTGTCTGGGCCTACACTGTCCGGGCCTACAGTGTCGGGACCTACAGTGTCGGGGCCTACAGTGTCCGGGCCTACAGTGTCCGAGTCTACACTGTCTGGGTCTACACTGTCCGAGCCTACAGTGTCCGGGCCTCCAGCGTCCGGGCCTCCAGCGTCCGGGCCTCCAGCGTCCGGGCCTACAGCGTCCGGGCCTCCAGCGTCCGGGCCTACAGCGTCCCCCCAGGCCTAATATGGGATAACGGCGGTTCCGTACGGGACAAAACAATTTAGCCCAAAGTACAGGATGTCCCGGCTAATACGGGACATGTGTGCGTATGTATGTATGTGTGCGTGTGTGTGGAGTTTGCTCGTTCTCGCTGTGACCGCGTGGGTTTCCTCTGGGTGCTCCGGTTTCCTCCCGCATCCCAAAGACCTGCCTGTTTGTGGGTTAATTGCCCCCCTGTAAATTGCCCCCTGGTGTGTAGGAAGTGGGATACCGCGGCGGTAGAGTTGGCGCCTCACAGCGCCGGAGACCCGGGTTCGATCCCGACTACGGGCGCCGCCTGTACGGAGTTTGTACGTTCTCCCCGTGACCCGCGTGGGTTTTCTCCCGGAGCTCCGGTTTCCTCCCACACTCCAAAGACGGGCAAATTTGTTGGCTTGGTGTAATTGTAAATTGTCACTAGTGTGTGTAGGATGGTGTTGGTGTGCGGGGATCGCTGGTCGGCGCGGACTCGATGGGCCGAAGGGCCTGTTTCCCTGCCGTGTCTTTCGGTCAGTTACATCCAAAATGCCGGAGTAACTCAGCGGGTCAGGCAGCATCTGTGGAGAACATGGATAGGTGACGTTTCACAGAGTGCCGGAGTAACTCAGCGGGTCGGGCAGCATCTGTGGAGAACATGGATAGGTGACGTTTCACAGAGTGCTGGAGTAACTCAGCGGGTCAGGCAGCATCTGTGGAGAACATGGATAGGTGGCGTTTCACAGAGCGCCGGAGTAACTCAGCGGGTCAGGCAGCATCTGTGGAGAACTTGGGACACATCCTTCAGACTGATCGTGGGGAGGGTGGGGTGGGAGAGAGAGGAGGGGGGCAGGACTATCTATGCGTGGCAGGTGATAGCTGGACACAGGTGAGGGGAGTAGGTGGTTTATGGTCGGCAGACGGTTGGAACAAAGGCCAGAAATTTTGTCGGTCACGGTGGGGCGGCGGTAGAGTTGCCGCCTTACAGCGAATGCAGCGCCGGAGACCCGGGTTCCATCCCGACTACGGGCGCCGTCTGCACGGAGTTTGTACGTTCTCCCCGTGACCTGCGTGGGTTCTCTCCTGGAGCTCCGGTTTCCTCCCACACTCCAAAGACGTGCGGGTTTGTAGGTTAACTGGCTGGGTAAATGTAAAAATTGTCCCTAGTGTGTGTAGGATGGTGTTAGTGTGCGGGGATCGCTGGGCGGCACGGACCCGGTGGGCCGAAGGGCCTGTTTCCGCGCTGTATCTCTAAACTAAAGGTCATAGATGGACGCGGGCGAGAGGAGAGCGAGGTTTACGATCAGCGCGTGGTTGGAACAAAGCCCAGAGATAAGAGCAGACGGTGTGAATCAGGATTGAAGAGTTGCGAATTGTGAAGCCGGAGGATTGGATGAGGGAGGGAGCAAGACGCACGAGGGTACAAACCAAGTACAATCGCACGCGTGTGGGGGTGTGGGGGGAAAACCCACGCGGGTCACGGGGACAGCGTGCAAACTCCGTACAGACAGCGCCCGTAGTCGGGATGGAACCCGGGTTTCCGGCGTTGTGAGGCGGCAACTCTACCGCCGCGCCCCCCATCTTTGGCGTATGGTAGTTCTATCTTATCCTACGCTCCCATCCGCTCCCTGCTCACGAGAGTCCATTTTACAGAGGGCCGATTCACCCACAAACCCGCACAACATCTTTGGGATGTGGGAGGAAACCGGAGGGCCCGGAGGAAACCCACGCGGGTCACGGGGAGAACGTGCAAACTCCGCGCAGACAGCGCGGGGGGGGGGGTCAGGGTCGAACCCGGGGGTCTCCGGTGCTGAGAGGCAGGGGCTCTACCCTCTGCGCCAACATGGGCAGGAGGCGGACAAGACCAGTGGGAGTGGGGGGAGAATGGGATTCGCCTGTGAGCTAGCACAGACTCGATGGGCCGAAGAGGCTTCCATGGGTCGGAAGGAAATACTGCGCTGCACCTATTCGGCGACAACGTGAGCCGCCGGTGAATCTTGGTTTGTCCGTATCCCCTTGCAGGAATGATGAAACGATGAGCCCCAGAAAGATTCGACAGTCGACAGCGCTGAGAAACATGGAGCTCGCTGTTACTTTCCTCGCACTGCTGATGGGAGTGACCGGCCCTCGGGTGGCGGCAGAGGTGAACCTTGGTGAGTCACGGTCAAACTCCCCTTCCCTTTGCCCCCTGCCACTGACGCACAGAACGATCTCACATTCTATGACATCAGGAAAATACGCCGATCAGCCAAAACATTCTGCCCACCCGCCTAACATGCCGCTGGTCCTCCGTGTGCAGCCCCATACGCAGCAGGGTGCGATGCACTGTGTATTGTGACACACTCCTCCCGTCACCACCATTAACATTCCCCGTGACTTGTGCCACAGTCGACCTTCTGTCGGTTCGGACCAGACGGGATCGCCTTCGTTGCCCTCGTGGGCAAAATTAGGGCACATGGTATTGGGGGTTGGGGTACTGACATGGATAGAAAATTGGTTAACAGACAGAAAGCAATGAGTGGGGATAAATGGGTCCCTTTCGGAATGGCAGGCAGTGACCAGTGGGGTACCGCAAGGCTCGGTGCTGGGACCCCAGCTATTTACGATATACATTAATGACTTAGACGAAGGGATTAAAAGTACCATTAGCAAATTTGCAGATGATACTAAGCTGGGGGGCAGTGTGAATTGTGAGGAAGATGCAATAAGGCTGCAGGGTGACTTGGACAGGTTGTGTGAGTGGGCGGATACATGGCAGATGCAGTTTAATGTAGATAAGTGTGAGGTTATTCACTTTGGAAGTAAGAATAGAAAGGCAGATTATTATCTGAATGGTGTCAAGTTAGGAGGAGGGGGAGTTCAACGAGATCTGGGTGTCCTAGTGCATCAGTCACTGAAAGGAAGCATGCAGATACAGCAGGCAGTGAAGAAAGCCAATGGAATGTTGGCCTTCATAACAAGAGGAGTTGAGTATAGGAGCAAAGAGGTCCTTCTACAGTTGTACCGGGCCCTGGTGAGACCGCACCTGGAGTACTGTGTGCAGTTTTGGTCTCCAAATTTGAGGAAGGATATTCTTGCTATGGAGGGCGTGCAGCGTAGGTTCACTAGATTAATTCCCGGAATGGCGGGACTGTCGTATGTTGAAAGGCTGGAGCGATTGGGCTTGTATACACTGGAATTTAGAAGGATGAGGGGGGATCTTATTGAAACATATAAGATAATTAGGGGATTGGACGCATTAGAGGCAGGAAACATGTTCCCAATGTTGGGGGAGTCCAGAACAAGGGGCCACAGTTTGAGAATAAGGGGTAGGCCATTTAGAACGGAGATGAGGAAGAACTTTTTCAGTCAGAGAGTGGTGAAGGTGTGGAATTCTCTGCCTCAGAAGGCAGTGGAGGCCAGTTCGTTGGATGCTTTCAAGAGAGAGCTGGATAGAGCTCTTAAGGATAGCGGAGTGAGGGGGTATGGGGAGAAGGCAGGAACGGGGTACTGATTGAGAGTGATCAGCCATGATCGCATTGAATGGCGGTGCGTACAGGCTCGAAGGGCTGAATGGCCTCCTCCTCCTGCACCTATTGTCTATTGTCTATTGTCTATTGCCCTCGCGCATCGATGAGCCTTGGGCGCCCAACTCCCTGCCTGCCGCCGGTTTGTGGGTTTTGCCCTCCTCGGACCACCGTCGGTCGGTACTCACCACTGCTGACCGGGAGCATCCCACAAGCCTTGCCGTTTCACAGATGCTCTGACCCAGTCGTCTGGCCACAACAACTTGGCCCTTGTCAAAGTGGCTCAGGTCTTTACTCCTGCCCATTTCTCCTGCATCCGACACGTCAACTTCAAAGAACTGACTGTTCACTTGCTGCCTAATATATCCCACCCCTTGACAGGTGCCATTGTAACAAGATAACCAATGTTATTCACTTCGCCAGTCAGTGGTCAGAATGTTTTGGCTGATCGGTGTATATCACTGTTTGGAGAAACGAAACAAAAACCAGGTTACCTAGTTCAGTCTAGTTCATTGTCACGTGTACCGAGGTACAGTGAAAAGCTTTTGTTGCGTGCTAGCCAGTCAGTGGAAGGTGGGTCTCAACCCGAAACATCACCCATTCAATAGACAATAGAACAGACAATAGACAATAGGTGCAGGAGGAGGCCATTCGGCCCTTCGAGCCGGCACCGCCATTCAATGTGATCATGGCTGATCATTCACAATCAGTACCCCGTTCCTGCCCTCTCCCCGTACCCCCTGACTCCGCTATCCTTAAGAGCTCTATCCAGCTCTCTCTTGAATGCATTCAGAGAATTGGCCTCCACTGCCCTCTGAGGCAGAGAATTCCACAGATTCACAACTCTCTGACTAAAAAAGTTTTTCCTCATCTCCGTTCTAAATGGCCGACCCCTTATTCTTAAACTGTGCGTGGCCCCTGGTTCTGGACTCCCCCAACATTGGGAACATGTTTCCTGCCTCTAGCGTGTCCAAACCCTTAATAATCTTATACGTTTCGATAAGATCCCCCCTCATCCTTCTAAATTCCAGTGTATACAAGCCCAGTCGCTCCAGTCGTTCAACATACGACAGTCCCGCCATTCCGGGAATTAACCTGGTAAACCGACGCTGCACGCCCTCAATAGCAATTGCTTCTCTCCGGAGATGCCGCCTGTCCCGCTGAGTTACTCCAGCTTTTTGTGTCTTGTCAGAGGTAGGTAAGACTATCCATGATTACAATCAACACATCAGCAGTGTACAGGATACAGGGAACAACGTTTAGTGCGAGGTGAAGTCCGATTAAAGATAGTCCCAGGGTCTCCAACAAGCTCTCTGGTTGGTGGTAGGAATGGGTGATGTTTCTGGTCCAGACCCTTCTTCAGACTGAAACGTCGCCCATTCCTTCTCTCCAGAGACGCTGCCTGACCCACTGAGTTACTCCAGCTGGGCCCTGGTGAGACCGCACCTGGAGTACTGTGTGCAGTTGTACAGGGCCCTGGTGAGACCGCACCTGGAGTACTGTGCGCAGTTTTGGTCTCCAAATTTGAGGAAGGATATTCTTGCTATTGAGGGCGTGCAGCGTAGGTTCACCAGGTTAATTCCCGGAATGGCGGGACTGTCGTATGTTGAAAGGCTGGAGCGACTGGGCTTGTATACACTGGAATTTAGAAGGATGAGGGGGGATCTTATCGAAACGTATAAGATTATTAAGGGGTTGGACACGTTAGAGGCAGGAAACATGTTCCCAATGTTGGGGGAGTCCAGAACCAGGGGCCACACACAGTTTAAGAATAAGGGGTAGGCCATTTAGAACGGAGATGAGGGAGAACTTTTTCAGTCAGAGAGCGGTGAAGGTGTGGAATTCTCTGCCTCAGAAGGCAGTGGAGGCCAGTTCGTTGGATGCTTTCAAGAGAGAGCTGGATGGAGCTCTTAAGGATAGCGGAGTGAGGGGGTATGGGGAGAAGGCAGGAACGGGGTACTGATTGAGAGTGATCAGCCATGATCGCATTGAATGGCGGTGCGTACAGGCTCGAAGGGCTGAATGGCCTCCTCCTCCTGCACCTATTGTCTATTGTCTATTGTCTATTGTCACTCTGTGAAAAGGCGGTAGGACGGTTCAGTTGCCTGATAACAGTCGGGAAAGAAAAACCGCCCCTGAATCTGGAGGTGTGCGTTTTCACACTTCTGTACATCTTGCCCCGGTGGGAGAGGGGAGACGAGGAGGGAGAGACCGGGGGGGGTGAGACTGGTCCTTGGTTAGGCTGCTGGCCTTGCCGAGGGAGCGTGAGGTGTAGATGGAGTCGATGGAAGGGAGGTTGGTTTGCGCGTGTGATGGTCTGGGCTGTGCCAAACTTGATGTCAGGTTAAAGTGATCTCATAGAAAACATAGAAACATAGAAAATAGGTGCAGGAGTAGGCCATTCGGCCCTTCGTGCCTGTACGCACCGCCATTCAATATGATCATGGCTGATCGTCCAACTCAGTATCCCGTATCTGCCTTCTCTCCATACCCCCTGATCCCTTTAGCCACAAGGGCCACATCTAACTCCCTCTTAAATATAGCCAATGAACTGGCCTCAACTACCTTCTGTGGCAGAGAATTCCACAGACTCACCACTCTCTGTGTGAAGAAAAACTTTCTCATCTCGGTCCTAAAAGACTTCCCCCTTATCCTTAAGCTGTGACCCCTTGTTCTGGACTCCCCCAACATCGGGAACAATCTTCCTGCATCTAGCCTCTCCAACCCCTTAAGAATTTTGTAAGTTTCTATAAGATCCCCCCTCAGTCTTCTAAATTCCAGCGAATTCCATCTATCTCGTCGTGTGGGAAAATAACTGCAGATGCCGGTACAATTCGAAGGTGACACAGAATGCCGGAGTAACTCAGCGGGTCAGGCAGCATCTGTGGAGAGAAGGGATGGGTGACGTTTTGGGTCGAGACCCCTCTTCAGTCTACAATCCACACACACACACTACACACACACACTACACACACACACTACACTCCACACACACACACACACACACACACTTCACTCCACACACACACTACACTCCACACACTACACTCCACACACTACACTCCACACACACACTACACTCCACACACACACTACACTCCACACACACACACACTACACTCCACACACACACACACTACACTCACACACTACACTCCACACACACACACACACACACACACACACACTACACACACACACTACACTCCACACACACACTACACTCCACACACTACACTCCACACACACACTACACACACACACTACACTCCACACACACACTACACACACACACTACACTCCACACACACACTACACTCACACACTACACTCCACACACACACTACACTCCACACACACACTACACTCACACACTACACTCCACACACACACTACACACACACACTACACTCCACACACACACTACACACACACACTACACTCCACACACACACACACACTACACTCCACACACACACTACACTCCACACACTACACTCCACACACTACACTCCACACACACACTACACTCCACACACACACACACTACACTCACACACTACACTCCACACACACACACACACACACACACACTACACTCCACACACACACTACACACACACACTACACTCCACACACACACACTAAACTACACCACACACACATACACACACCCCACACACACACCCCACACACACACCCCACACACACCCCACACACGCACACCCCACACACACACATCCCGCACACACACACCCCACACACACACACACTCTCACACACACACACACACCACACACACCCCACACACACACCCCACACACACATACCCCACACACACACACCACACCCACCACACACACCACACACACACCACACCCACCACACACACCACACACACACACCCCACACACCCCACACACACACACACACCCCACACACACACACACACACCCCACACACACACACACACACCCCACACACACACACACACACCCCACACACACACACACACACCCCACACACACACACACACACCCCACACACACACACCCCACACACACACACACCACACACACACACCCCACACACACACACACACACCCCACACACACACACACACACCCCACACACACACACACACACCCCACACACACACACACACACCCCACACACACACACCCCACACACACACACACACACCCCACACACACACACACACACCCCACACACACACACCCCACACACACACACACACACACACCACACCCACCACACACACTTTCACACACACACTAAACTACACTCCACACACACCCCACACACACACACACCACACCCACCACACACCCCACACACCCCACACACACACACCCCACACACACACCCCACACACACACCACACCCACCACACACCCCACACACACCCCACACACACACCCCACACGCACACCCCACACACACACATATACACACACACACCCCACACACACACACACCACACACACACACCCCACACACACACCACACCCACCACACACACCCCACACACACACCCCACACACACACTCCACACACACACCCCACACACACACACACCCCACACACACACCCCACACACACACCCCACACACACACTCCACACACACACCCCACACACACACACACCCCACACCCCACACACACACACCCCACACACACACCCCACACACACACCCCACACACACACCCCACACGCACACCCCACACACACACATATACACACACACACCCCACACACACACCCCACACACACCCCACACACACACCCCACACACACACCCCACACACACTCCCTACACACACACCCCACACACACACCCCACACGCACACCCCACACACACACATATACACACACACACCCCACACACACATATACACACACACACCCCACACACACACCCCACACACACACATATACACACACACACCCCACACACACACCCCACACACACCCCACACACACACCCCACACACACACCCCACACACACCCCACACACACACACACCCCACACACACACCCCACACACACACACACACACCCCACACACACACCCCCCACACACACCCCACACACACACCCCACACACACACACACACCCCACACGCACACCCCACACACACACATATACACACACACACTAAACTCTTCTGTGAACAGACCTCGGGGAAGATTAGCGGAGGTATTTTGCTTACTCAGCAGAGAGTAATGGCGAGCTGGTAGCAAGGTCAGAGGGCATCACCAGGGAGACCGGCCCCTCTCGTGGAGATTTAGAGCCGAATACCACACCACGATTAGTTCCGTTTAGTTTAGAGACACAGCGTGGAAACAGGCCCTTCGGCCCACCGGGTCCGTGCCGCCCAGCGATCCCAGCACACTAACACTATCCTACACCCACTGGGGACAATTATTACATTTATACCAAGCCAACTAATCTAGTGTGGGGTGTGCGTGTGTGGGTGCGTGTGTGTGGGGAGTGTAGTTTAGTGTGTGTGTGAAAGTGTGAGTGTGTGTGAGTGTGGACGTCTGTGGAAACATAGAAACATAGAAAATAGGTGCAGGAGTAGGCCATTCGGCCCTTCGAGCCTGTACGCACCGCCATTCAATATGATCATGGCTGATCATCCATCTCAGTATCCCGTACCTGCCTTCTCTCCATACCCCCTGATCCCTTTAGCCACAAGGGCCACATCTAACTCCCTCTTAAATATAGCCAATGAACTGGCCTCAACTACCTTCTGTGGCAGAGAATTCCACAGATTCACCACTCTCTGTGTGAAGAAAAACATTCTCATCTCGGTCCTAAAAGACTTCCCCCCTTATCCTTAAACTGTGACCCCTGGTTCTGGACTCCCCCAACATCGGGAACAATCTTCCCGCATCTAGCCTGTCCACCCCCTTGAGAATTTTGTAAGTTTCTATAAGATCCCCCCTCAGTCTTCTAAATTCCAGCGAATTCCATCTATCTGGTCGTGTGGGAAAATAACAGCGGGTCAGGCAGCATCTGTGGAGAGAAGGAATGGGTGACTTTTTGGGTCGAGACCCCTCTTCAGTCTACAATCCACACACACACACACACACACACACTACACTCCACACACACACTACACTCCACACACACACACCCCACACACACACACACCCCACACACGCACACACCCCACACACACACATCCCGCACACACACACCCCACAGACACACACACTCTCACACACACACACACACCCCACACACACACCCCACACACACACCCCACACACACATACCCCACACACACACACACACCACACCCACCACACACACACACCACACCCACCACACACACACCCCACACACACACCCCACACACACACACACACACACACACACACACACACCCCACACACACACACACACACACCCCACACACACATACCCCACACACACACACACACACACCCCCCACACACACACACCACACCCACCAGACACACCACACACACACACACCCCCCACACACACACACACACACACACACACACACACACACACACACACCCCACACACACATACCCCACACACACACACCACACACACACACACACACACCACACACACACACACACACACCACACACACACACACACACACACACACACACACACACACACACCCCACACCCACCACACACACCCCACACACACACACACACACACCACACCCACCACACACACACCACACACCACACACACACCACACACACACTAAACTACACTCCACACACACCCCCCACACACACACACCACACCCACCACACACCCCACACACCCCACACACACACACACACCCCACACACACACACACCCCACACACACACCCCACACACACACACACACCCCACACACACACACCCCACACACACACCCCACACACACACACACCCCACACACACACCCCACACACACACCCCACACACACACACACACACACACACACACACCCCACACACACACACACCCCACACCCCACACACACCCCACACACACACCCCACACACACACCCCACACACACACACACACCCCACACACACACACACCCCACACCCCACACACACACACCCCACACACACACCCCACACACACACCCCACACACACACCCCACACACACACATATACACACACACACACCCCACACACACACCCCACACACACACACACACCCCACACACACACCCCACACACACACCCCACACACACTCACACACACTAAACTCTACTGTGAACAGACCTCGGGGAAGATTAGCGGAGGTATTTTGCTTACTCAGCACAGAATAATGGCGAGCTGGTAGCAAGGTCAGAGGGCATCACCAGGGAGACCGGCCCCTCTCGTGGAGATTTAGAGCCGAATACCACACCACGATTAGTTCCGTTTAGTTTGGAGACAATGCGCAGAAACAGGCCCTTCGGCCCACCGGGTCCGTGCCGCCCAGCGATCCCAGCACACTAACACTATCCTACACCCACTGGGGACAATTATTACATTTATACCAAGCCAATTAACCTAGTGTGGGGTGTACGTGTGTGGGTGCGTGTGTGTGTGGAGTGTAGTTTAGTGTGTGTGTGTGAGTGTGTGTGTGTGTGAGTGTGGACGTCTGTGGAAACATAGAAACATAGAAAATAGGTGCAGGAGTAGGCCATTCGGCCCTTCGAGCCTGTACGCACCGCCATTCAATATGATCATGGCTGATCATCCAGCTCAGTATCCCGTACCTGCCTTCTCTCCATACCCCCTGATCCCTTTAGCCACAAGGGGCCACATCTAACTCCCTCTTAAATATAGCCAATGAACCGGCCTCAACTACCTTCTGTGGCAGAGAATTCCACAGATTCACCACTCTCTGTGTGAAGAAATGTTTTCTCATCTCGGTCCTAAAAGACTTCCCCCTTATCCTTAAACTGTGACCCCTGGTTCTGGACTTCCCCAACATCGGGAACAATCTTCCTGCATCTAGCCTGTCCAACCCCTTAAGAATTTTGTAAGTTTCTATAAGATCCCCCCTCAATCTTCTAAATTCCAGCGAGTACAAGCCGAGTCTATCCAGTCTTTCTTCATATGAAAGTCCTGCCATCCCAGGGATCAATCTGGTGAACCTTCTCTGTGCTCCCTCTATGGCAAGAATGTCTTTCCTCAGATTAGGAGACCAAAACTGTACACAATACTCCAGGTGTGGTCTCACCAATGCCCTGTACAACTGCAGCAGAACCTCCCTGCTCCTATACTCAAACCCTCTTGCTATGAATGCTAACATCCTCAACAAGAGGAGTTGAGTATAGGAGCAAAGAGGTCCTTCTGCAGTTGTACAGGGCTCTGGTGAGACCGCACCTGGAGTACTGTGTGCAGTTTTGGTCTACAAATTTGAGGAAGGATATTCTTGCTATTGAGGGCGTGCAGCGTAGGTTTACCAGGTTAATTCCCGGAATGGCGGGACTGTCATATGTTGAAAGACTGGAGCGACTAGGCTTGTATACACTGGAATTTAGAAGGATGAGAGGTGATCTTACCGAAACGTATAAGATTATTAAGGGGTTCGACACGTTAGAAGCAGGAAACATGTTCCCAATGTTGGGGGAGTCCAGAACCAGGGGCCACAGTTTAAGAATAAGGGGTAGGCCATTTAGAACGGAGATGAGGAAAAACTTTTTCAGTCAGAGAGTTGTGAATCTGTGGAATTCTCTGCCTCAGAAGGCAGTGGAGGCCAATTCTCTGAATGCATTCAAGAGAGAGCTAGATAGAGCTCTTAAGGATAGCGGAGTCAGGGGTGTATGGGGAGAAGGCAGGAACGGGGTACTGATTGAGAATGATCAGCCATGATCACATTGAATGGCGGTGCGTACAGGCTCGAAGGGCCGAATGGCCTCCTCCTGCACCCATTGTCTATTGTCTACTGTCTATCCGGGAGGAAACCGGAGCGCCCGGAGAAAGGTCTGGCGGCGTGAGGCAGTGCCTCCTCGCGCTGGGCCACTGTGCCGCCCATCAGCGTGATTGAGATGAACTCCATCCCACTCTTGTGCCCTCTAAACAAAACCCCGGCAAAGGATTGTGGGTAAATAAGACAGGGTTGGCGTGGGCGGGCGAAGTGCAAGTGACGGGCCGGTCGGTTTCTGTCGTGTGTTGAAGAGGGGGTCTCGACCCCAAACGTCACCCGCTGCTCCCCCTCCCCAAAGAGGACCCCGCTGTGTTACTCCGGCATTTTGAGCCTTGTCTCCGGATTAAACCAGCGTCTGCACTTCCTTCCAACACCCTTGACTGCGTTGTTCTGTAGACATGGTCCTCCACTGGCACCTAGTGGTCACTGCAAACGCCCGTCAGAAGATGCAGAACCTTGGAAGCTAAGCTGGCTCGGGAACAGATTAGATTTACATTTTACATTCAGAGGTACAGCGTGGAAACAGGCCCTTCGGCCCACCGGGTCCGTGCCGCCCAGCGATCCCCGCACACTAACACTATCCTACACCCACACACCAGGGACAATTGTTACATTTATGCCCAGCCAATTCACCTACAAACCCGTACGTCTTGGGAGTGTGGGAGGAAACCGAAGATCTCGGAGAAAACCCACGCAGGTCACGGGGAGAACGTACAAACTCCGTACAGACGGCGCCCGTGGTCAGGATCGAACCCGAGTCTCCGGCGCTGCATTCGCTGTAAGGCGGCAAATCTACCGCTGCGCCACCGTGCCCGCCCCGTCACACGGTTTAGTTTAGTTTAGTGTCCGAGACACAGTGCGGAAACAGGCCCTTCGGCCCACCGGGTCGGTGCCGCCCAGCGATCCCCGCACACTAACACCATCCCACACACACACACACCAGGGACAATTTTTCCATTTACCAAGCCAATTAACAACACAATACAATACAATACAATATATCTTTATTGTCATTGTACAGGGGGTACAACGAGATTGGGAATGCGCCTCCCATACGATGCAATAAATTAATTAGCTAATCAGTATAAATTTAGACAACCCAGTGAAACAAAATTAGAAACAGTTTTAAACAGAATCATGTTCAAGTCGGTCTGTGCCGGTTCACTGTGAGATGCGACCATCCGGCTCAGCAGGACCGGTTCATAGCAGCTATGGCCCTGGGGATGAAGCTGTCCCTGAGTCTGGAGGTGCGGGCGTAGAAGGCCTTGTATCGTCTGCCCGATGGTAGAAGTTCCAACAGACTGTTGCAGGGGGTGTGAAGAGTCTTTGTGGATGCTGGTGGCTTTTCTGAGGCATCGTGTGTTGTAGATGCCCTCCAAGTCTGGTAGCTGTGTTCCGATGGCCCTCTGAGCTCTATGGACTACCCGCTGTAGAGCTTTCCTCTCTGCCTCCGTGCAGCTGAGGTACCACACAGGGATGCCATGCGTTAGGATGCTCTCTATGGTGCAGCAGTAGAAGGTCGTCAGCAGCTGTTGGGGAAGACCAGACTTCTTCAGTGTTCTCAGGTAGAACAGTCGTTGCTGTGCCTTCTTGTAGACAATAGACAATAGGTGCAGGAGGAGGCCATTCGGCCCTTCGAGCCTGTACGCACCGCCATTCAATGTGATCATGGCTGATCATTCTCAATCAGTACCCCGTTCCTGCCTTCTCCCCATACCCCCTGACTCCGCTATCCTTAAGAGCTCTATCCAGCTCTCTCTTGAATGCATCCAGAGAATTGGCCTCCACTGCCCTCTGAGGCAGAGAATTCCACAGATTCACAACTCTCTGACTGAAAAAGTTTTTCCTCATCTCCGTTCTAAATGGCCTACCCCACGATTCTTAAACTGTGTGTGGCCCCTGGTTCTGGACTCCCCCAACATTGGGAACATGTTTCCTGCCTCTAACGTGTCCAACCCCTTAATAATCTTTTATGTTTCGATAAGATATCCTCTCATCCTTCTAAATTCCAGCGTATACAAGCCTAGTCGCTCCAGTCTTTCAACATACGACAGTCCCGCCATTCCGGGAATTAACCTAGTGAACCTACGCTGCACGCCCTCCATAGCAAGAATATCCTTCCTTAAATTTGGAGACCAAAACTGTACACAGTACTCCAGGTGCGGTCTCACCAGGGCCCGGTACAACTGCAGAAGGACCTCTTTGCTCCTATACTCAACTCCTCTTGTTATGAAGGCCAACATTCCATTGGCTTCCTTCACTGCCTGCTGTACCTGCGTGCTTCCTTTCAGTGACTGATGCACTAGGACACCCAGATCTCGTTGTACGTCCCCTTTTCCTAACTTGACACCATTCAGATAATAATCTGCCTTCCTATTCTTACCACCAAAGTGGATAACCTCACACTTATCCACATTAAACTGCATCTGCCATGCATCCGCCCACTCACACAACCTGTCCAAGTCACCCTGCAACCTCATAGCCTTCTTGACCAGCGCAGCGGTGTTATTGGGCCATGTGAGGTCCTCCGAAATGTGAGTGCCCAGAAACTTGAAGCTGGACACTCTCTCCGCACTGTCCTCGTCGATAAAAGATCGGAGCATATTCCCCGTTGTGTGACCTACGGAAGTTGAATTAACCTACAATCCTGCACGTCTTTGGAGTGTGGGAGGAATGATAATAATAATATATTCCTTTATTCGTCCCACACCGGGGAAATCTACATTGTTACAGCAGCAAAGTGAATAGCAAGAGACCAGTCATCTATATACTAAAACTCTCGTCTGTTTGTTTGTTTGTTTGTGACTGAACTTCAGCCAAAACGGTGCACCATAGCGCAATAATGGCGGGACCGTCGTATGTTGAAAGGAATGGCGGGACTGCCGTATGTTGAAAGGCTGGAGCGATTGGGCTTGTATACACTGGAATTTAGAAGGATGAGGGGGGATCTTATTGAAACATATAAGATAATTAGGGGATTGGACACATTAGAGGCAGGAAACATGTTCCCAATGTTGGGGGAGTCCAGAACAAGGGGCCACGCACAGTTTAAGAATAAGGGGGTCGGCCATTTAGAACGGAGATGAGGAAGAACTTTTTCAGTCAGAGAGAGTGGCGAAGGTGTGGAATTCTCTGCCTCAGAAGGCAGTGGAGACCGGTTCGTTGGATGCTTTCAAGAGAGAGCTGGATAGAGCTCTTAAGGATAGCGGAGTGAGGGGGTACGGGGAGAAGGCAGGAACGGGGTACTGATTGAGAGTGATCAGCCATGATCGCATTGAATGGCGGTGCGTACAGGCTCGAAGGGCTGAATGGCCTCCTCCTGCACCTATTGTCTATTGTCTATTGTCTATTGTCTAATTTTAGGCCCACCTTTCTCACCATCGTCACTTTATTATTTATTATTTTTGAAAAGCATATGTACAGATAGAAATAAGAAAAAACACATTTGTTACAAAGTTCTTACATAGCTTCGATTTTAAATTTTTGAAGAGAGAAAGTAAAAATAAAAATAAAAAACTCTAAACTTGTGGAGAGAGAGTAAGATATTTAAGATCCTATTTAATTTCGTCTTCGAATAATGTCATCTATGTGTTATTTTAAATTGTATTAAGGAATGTCTAGTATTCAATGAACATTGATGTATATGTTGTAAGCTTTCATCCCATATATCTTGCACTTTAGTGATAATGCCAGTCGTTTTATTGAAATCGGTGTTATATTTCTAAAGTTATTCACATTTTAAAGTTTAAAAGGAGGGGAGGAGGAGGGGGAAAGGGGGAGAAGGGAGAGGGGAGAGGGGGGGGGGGTTGAGGAGAGAGGGGAGAGGGGGGGGGGTTGAGGAGAGAGGGGAGAGGTGGGAGGAGAGGAGAGGGTGCTGAACCAATGGAATAATCTCCTGGACAAGTTTCGATCGTCTAGCTTGGGGTCGGAGAGGAATTTCCCGGATTTTTCCCCCAAATTGGCCTGGGTTTTTTAGCCGGTTTTCCGCCTCTCCCAGGAGATCACGCGGTCCTTTTGGTTGGGATGAGGGGCGATAGTGGGAAGGGGGTTTGGGGTAAGGGTCAGCCATGATCGTATTGAGTGGCGGACGGAGCGCGCTCGAGGGGGGGCCGGTCGAATTTGAATTTGAATAACTTTATTGTCATTCGGTACAAATACCGAACGAAATTACAGCAGTCACAAGAACACAACAAAAAAGAGAAAAAAGTTACACAGGACACACGGCCCCCCCCAAGACAAACATCCATCACAGTGAGTCCAAACACCCCCCGGGCACCGAAACGTCCCGCGGCCGAGCCGCGCCGGGCACTGAAACGTCCCGCGGCCGAGCCGCCCCGGGCACTGAAACGTCCCGCGGCCGAGCCGCACCGGACACTGAAACGTCCCGCAGCCGAGCCGCGCCGGCGATGTTAAGTCCCGCGGCCGAGCCACACCGGGCACTGAAACGTCCCGCGGCCGAGCCACGCCGGCGATGTTAAGTCCAGTGGCCGAGCCGCACCGGGCGATGGAAGGCCCCGCGGCCGAGCCACACCGGGCACTGAAACGTCCCGCGGCCGCACCGGGCGATGGAAGGCCCCGCGGCCGAGCCACGCCGGGCGATGGAAGGCCCCGCGGCCGAGCCACACCGAGCGCTGAAACTTCCTGTGGCCGAGCCGCGCCAGGCGATGGAAGGCCCCGCGGCCGAGCCGCACCGGGCACTGAAATGTCCCGCGGCCGAGCCGCGCCGGAGATGGAAGGCCCCGCGGCCGAGCCGCACCGGGCACCGAAACGTCCCGCGGCCGTACCGGGTGATCGAAGGCCCCGCGGCCGAGCCGCACCGGGCACTGAAACGTCCCGCGGCCGAGCCGCGCCGGCGATGTTAAGTCCAGCGGCCGAGCCGCGCCGGGCGATGGAAGGCCCCGCGGGCGATGGAAGGCCCCGCGGGCGATGGAAGGCCCCGCGGCCGAGCCGCGCTGGGCACTGTTAAGTCCAGAACCAGGGGCCACAGTTTAAGAATAAGGGGTAGTAGGCCATTTAGAACGAAGATGAGGAAAAACTTTTTCAGTCAGAGAGTTGTGAATCTGTGGAATTCTCTGCCTCAGAAGGCAGTGGAGGCCAATTCTCTGGGTGCATTCAAGAGAGAGCTGGATAGAGCTCTTAAGGATAGCGGAGTCAGGGGGTACGGGGAGAAGGCAGGAACGGGGCACTGATTGTGAACGATCAGCCATGATCACATTGACTAGCGGTGCGTACATGCTCGAAGGGCCGAATGGCCTCCTCCTGCACCTATTGTCTATTGACGAACTCAGCGGGTCGGGCAGCATCTCTGGAGAATGTGGATAGGTGACGTTTCACAGAGTGCTGGAGTAACTCAGCGGGTCAGGCAGCATCTGTGGAGAGAAGGTATGGGCGTTCCAGAGGAGGGTCTCGACCCGAAACGTCGCCCATTCCTTCTCTGCGGAGATGCTGCCCGACCCGCTGAGTTACTCCAGCGTTTTGTGTCTACCTTAAGTAAACTAAACTCTGCCTTTCTCCCTCCACAGAGCAGTGCCGGTTTGCTCTGGGAATGCAAGACTCCATCATCAGTGATGAGGACATTGTGGCGTCTAGCATGTGGACTGAGTCCACTGCAGCCAAGTATGGCAGGTAAGCCTAGCCCCCCATCTGCCCCCCCATCTCCCACCCTCCCCCACTCCCACCCCCCCACTCCCACTCCCCAAACTCCCCCATCTCCCAGCCCCCCATCTCCCAGCCCCCCCACTCCCACCCCCCAATCCACCCACCCCACTCCCACCCACCCCCCATCTCCCAACCACCCCCACCCCCTCCACACTCCCACCCCCCCACTCCCACCCCCCATCTCCCATCTCCCAATCTCCCACCCCCCCATCTCCCACTTCCACCCCCCCCACTCCCACCCACCCCACTCCCACCCTCCCATCTCCCACCCCCCCCCACTCCCACCCCCCCACTCCCACCCACCCCACTCCCACCCACCCATTTCCCACCCCCACATCTCCCACCCCCCCATTTCCCACCCCCCCATCTCCCACCCCCCCATGAAAGCATCCAGAGAATTGGCCTCCACTGCCTTCTGAGGCAGTGAATTCCACAGATTCACAACTCTCTGACTGAAAAGTTTTTCCTCATCTCCGTTCTAAATGGCCGACCCCTTATTCTTAAACTGTGTGTGGCCCCTGGTTCTGGACTCCCCCAACATTGGGAACATGTTTCCTGCCTCTAACGTGTCCAACCCCTTAATAATCTTATATGTTTCGATAAGATCCCCTCTCATCCTTCTAAATTCCAGTTTATACAAGCCTAGTCGCTCCAGCCTTTCAACATATGACAGTCCCGCCATCCCGGGAATTAACCTAGTGAACCTACGCTGCACGCCCCTCAATTTCAAGGACGTCCTTCCTCAAATTTGGCGACCAAAACTGCACACAGTACTCCAGGTGCGGTCTCACTAGAGCCCTGTACAACTGCAGAAGGACCTCTTTGCTCCTATGCTCAACTCCTCTTGTTATGAAGGCCAACATGCCATTGCTTTTCTTCACTGCCTGCTGTACCTGCATGCTTCCTTTCAGTGACTGATGCACTAGGACACCCAGATCTCGTTGTACGTCCCCTGTTCCTAACTTGACACCATTCAGATAGTAATCTGCCTTCCTGTTCTTGCCACCAAAGTGGACAACCTCACGTTGGTCCAATACTCAACTCCTCTTGTCATGAAGGCCAACATGCCGTTGTGGGTGGACGTGGTAGCTCAGATTTCACCGGGCTGCACGTTAATCGGCACGCGTGGTGATTAAGTTGATCTTGGAATTGGGGGGTGTTGTTTCTGTCCGTCTCGCAGGCTGGGCACGGACCGGGCGACGGGGCCTGGTGCCCGGTCAAGAACGTGTTCCGGGAGCCCAGCGAGTTCCTGCAGGTGGACCTGCGGCGCCTCTACTTCGTCACGCTGGCCGGCACGCAAGGGCGCCACTCGCACGGGGCGCGGCAACGAGTACGCTCGGCTCTACGGCCTCCAGTACAGCCGCGACGGCAAGGGCTGGAAAACCTGGCGGGACCGGCAGGGGAACGAGGTGAGACCCCACCCCCCCCCCCCCGCCCCCCCACCCCCACCCCCCACCCCCATCGGGGGCAGCCTATGATTTGTCGGAGGCAGCCTATGATTTGTCGGGGGCCGGCTATGGTCTGTCGGGGGCAGCCTATGATTTGTCGGGGCTGGCGATGATTTGTCAGGGGCAGCCTATGATTTGTCGGGGCTGTCTACGGTCTGTCAGGGGCAGCTTATGGTTTGTCGGGGCAGCCTATGGTTTGTCGGGGGCCGGCTATGGTTTGTCGGGGGCAGCATATGTTCTGTCGGGGGCAGCCGATGATTAGTCAGGGGGCAGCCTATGATTTGTCGGAGGCCGGCTATGGTCTGTTGGGCGCCGGCTATGGTCTGTCGGGGCCAGCCTATGATTCGTCAGGAGCAGCCTATTTGTCGGGGGCCGACTATGGTCAGTCGGAGGCAGCCTATGATATGCTGGTCCGTCAGGGGCAGCATATGGTTTGTCGCGGGCAGCCTATGGTTTGCCGTGGGCAGCCTATGATTAGTCAGGGGCAGCCTATGATTTGTCGGGGCCGGCTATGGTCTGTCGGGGCAGCCTATGATTTGTCGGGGCAATTTACGATTTGTCGCGGGCCATCTATGTTTGTCGGGGGCAGCCTCTGGTTTGTCGGGGACCAGCTATGGTCTGTCGAGGGCAGCCTATGGTTTGTCTGGGGCAGCTGATGGTCTGTCGGGGGCAGCCTATGGTCTGTCGGGGGCAGCCAATGGTCTGTCAGGGGCAGCTTATGATTTGTCGGGGGCAGCCTCTGGTTTGTCGGGGACCCAGCTATGGTCTGTCGAGGGCAGCCTATGGTTTGTCTGGGGCAGCTGATGGTCTGTCGGGGGTAGCCTATGGTCTGTCGGGGGCAGCCTATGATTTGTCGGGGGCATCCTATGATTTGTCGGGGGCAGCCTATGGTTTGTCGGGACCGGCCTGTGGCATGTGGGACTGGTGTGCGATGCTCTGTGTAACCCTTCTCCCCCCCCAACCCCCCCCCCCTCTGCCGATCCACCCCGCAGGTCATCACAGGGAACATAAATCCGTACGACGTGGTGCTGAAGGACCTGGGGCCGCCGATTATCGCCCGCTTCGTGCGCTTCTACCCCTTGGCGGACCGCGTGATGAGCGTGTGCATGCGTGTGGAGCTTTACGGCTGCCCGTGGGAAGGTGAGCCACGTATGTCCTCCGCGTATGTCCACGCGCGACGCGCGCACGCACGCCCCTCCGCTGTGCACGCAAAACGCTGGGGCGACTCAGCGGGACGGGCAGCGTCTCCGGAGGGAGGGAACGGGGCGACGCTTCGGGCCGAGACCCTTCTTCAGACGGAGCGTCGGAGGGGAGAGGAGGGCGAGAAAAGGTGTAGAACTCACTGCCCACCTCTCACGGGGGGGATGGACACAAAACCCCAGAGTAACTCAGCGGGACAGGCAGCTGGTCTCACTCGCTCTCTCTCTCTCTCCCCCTCTCTCCCCCCCCTCTCTCTCTGCCCCCCTCTCTTCCCCCTCTCTCTTCCCCTCTCTCTCTCTCCCCCCCCCCTCTCTTCCCCCCTCTCTCTTCCCCTCTCTCTCTCCCCCACACTCAACCCCCTCTCTCTCCCCCCCTCCCTCCCTCTCCCCCCCTCCCTCTCCCTCCTCTCTCCCCCTCTCTCTCTCCCCCACACTCTCCCCTTCTCTCTCTTCCCCCTCTCTCTATCCCCCACACTCTTCCCCCCTCTCTCTTCCCCTCTCTCTCCCCCCCCTCTCTCACCCCTCTCTTTTCCCTCTCACCCCCCCTCTCTCCCCGCTCCCTCTCTCTCCCCACACTCACCCCCCCTCTCTCTCCCCTCTCTTTTCCCTCTCACCCCCCCTCTCTCACCCCTCTCTTTTCACTCTCCCCCCTCTCTCTCCCCCTCCCCTCCCTCTTCCCTCCTCTCTCCCCCCCTCTCTCCCCTCTCTCTTTTCCCTGTCACCCCCCCTCTCTCTCCCCGCTCTCTCTCTCTCCCCACACTCACCCCCCCTCTCCCTCCCCCCCTCTCTCCCCACCCCCCCTCTCTCCCCCCCACACACTCCCCCCTCTCTCTCCCCCCTCTCTCTCTCCCCTCTCTCTCTCCCACCCCTCTCTCTCCCCCCCACTCTCTCCCCTCTCTCTCTCCCCCCCACTCTCTCCCCTCTCTCTCTCCCACCCCTCTCTCTCCCCCCACTCTCTCCCCTCTCTCTCTCCCCCCCACTCTCTCCCCTCTCTCTCTCCCACCCCTCTCTCTCTCCCCCCCACTCTCTCCCCTCTCTCTCTCCCACCCCTCTCTCTCTCCCCTCTCTCTCTCCCACCCCTCTCTCTCTCTCTCCCCTCTCTCTCTCCCACTCCTCTCTCTTCCCCCACTCTCTCCCCTCTCTCTCTCCCACCCCTCTCTCTCTCCCTCTCTCTCCCACCCACTCTCTCCCCCCCTCCCTCTCCCCTCCTCTCTCCCCCTCTCTCTCTCCCCCACACTCTCCCCTTCTCTCTCTTCCCCCTCTCTCTCTCCCCCACACTCTTCCCCCCTCTCTCTTCCCCTCTCTCCCCCGCCCTCTCTCTCCCCCCTCTCTTCCCCGCTCTCTCTCCCCCCTCTCTCTCCCCCCTCTCTCCCCCCCTCTCTCTCCCCCTCTCTCCCCCCCTCTCTCCCCCCCTCTCTCTCCCCCTCCCCCCCCTCTCTCTCCCCCCCTCTCTCTCCCCCCCCCCCCTCTCTCCCCCCCCCTCTCTCTCCCCCCCGTGCAGACTCTCTGAAGTCGTACACGGTGGCCCTGGGTCAAGTCATGAACGTCTCTGGTCTGCCTCCCATCAACCTGAACGACTCCACGTATGACGGCGGCAAGCTTGGCAGGTAGGGGCGCTGTGGAGCGGACGCGGGACGGAGTGGGACGGGGCGGGGCGGGACGGGACAGGCCGAGACACGCAAACGGCGCCGACCGTCCCAGCCTCACACGGCTCCGTTGGCCGCAAACAGCAGCGGGCACGCTGGGCACGGACACGGCGACACGCACACGGAGACGGGCACTCCCACACACGCACACGCTGACACACGGGCAGGTGGTCACACTCGTACGCACACGCGCACACTCACAAGCACACGCGTGCCACCTCTGCATGTGTATATACACGCATGCACATCCACATTTGCACATACACGTATATACACATGCGCGCCCACACGCCTTCTCTGCATGTGTATATACACGCATGGGTTCACCAGGTTAATCCCCGGGATGGCGGGACTGTCGTATGAGGAAAGATTGGAAAGACTGGGCTTGTATTCACTGGAGTTTCGAAGGATGAGAGGGGGACCTTGTAGAGACGTACAAAATTATAAAAGGTCTGGACAAGCTGGATGCAGGAAAAATGTCCCCAATGTTGGGGAGTCCAGAACCAGGGGCCACAGTCTAGTCTAAGAATAAAGGGGAGGCCATTTAAAACTCAGGTGAGAGAAATATACTTTTTTCACCCAGAGAATTTGTTGTGAATTTGTGAATTCTCTGCCACAGACGGCAGTGGAGGCCGATTCACTGGATGGATTTAAGAGAGAGTTAGATAGAGCTCTGGGGGCTGGTGGAATCAAGGGGTATGGGGAGAAGGCAGGCACGGGTTACTGATTGTGGATGGTCACATTGAATGGCGGTGCTGGCTCGACGGGCCGAATGGCCTCCTCCTGCTGCACCTATGTGTCTATGTGTCTATGTGTCCATGTTTCTATGTTTCTATGTGTCCATGTTTCTATGTTTCTATGTGTTTAAGTGTCTATGTCTCTGTCTATATGTTTGTATGTGTCTATGTGTCTATGTGTCCATGTGTCTATGTGTCTATGTGTCCATGTTTCTATGTTTCTATGTGTCCATGTTTCTATGTTTCTATGTGTTTAAGTGTCTATGTCTCTGTGTCTAAGTGTCTATGTCTCTGTGTCTATATGTTTGTATGTGTCTATGTGGCTTCATGTCTCTGTGTCTCTGTGTCTCTGTGTCTCTGTGTCTCTGTGTCTGTGTCTCTGTGTCTCTGTGTCTCTGTGTCTCTGTGTCTCTGTGTCTCTGTGTCTCTGTGTCTCTGTGTCTCTGTGTCTCTGTGTCTCTGTGTCTCTGTGTCTCTGTGTCTCTGTGTCTCTGTGTCTCTGTGTCTCTGTGTCTCTGTGTCTGTGTCTCTGTGTCTCTGTGTCTCTGTGTCTCTGTGTCTCTGTGTCTCTGTGTCTCTGTGTCTCTGTGTCTCTGTGTCTCTGTGTCTCTGTGTCTCTGTGTCTCTGTGTCTCTGTGTCTGTGTCTCTGTGTCTCTGTGTCTCTGTGTCTCTGTGTCTCTGTGTCTCTGTGTCTCTGTGTCTCTGTGTCTCTGTGTCTCTGTGTCTCTGTGTCTCTGTGTCTCTGTGTCTCTGTGTCTCTGTGTCTCTGTGTCTCTGTGTCTCTGTGTCTCTGTGTCTCTGTGTCTCTGTGTCTCTGTGTCTCTGTGTCTCTGTGTCTCTGTGTCTCTGTCTCTGTCCTCTGTGTCTCTGTGTCTCTGTGTCTCTGTGTCTCTGTGTCTCTGTGACTCTGTGTCTCTGTGTCTCTGTGTCCTCTGTGTCTCTGTCTCTGTCTCTGTGTCTCTGTGTCTCTGTGTCTCTGTGTCTCTGTCTCTGTGTCTCTGTGTCTCTGTGTCTCTGTCTCTCTGTCTCTGTGTCTCTGTGTCTCTGTGTCTCTGTGTCTCTGTCTCTCTGTGTCTCTGTCTCTGTCTCTCTGTGTCTCTGTGTCTCTGTGTCTCTGTGTCTCTGTGTCTCTGTGTCTCTGTGTCTCTGTGTCTCTGTGTCTCTGTGTCTCTGTGTCTGTGTCTGTGTCTCTGTCTCTCTGTGTCTCTGTGTCTCTGTGTCTCTGTGTCTCTGTCTCTGTGTCTCTGTGTCTCTGTGTCTGTGTCTCTGTGTCTCTGTGTCTCTGTGTCTCTGTGTCTCTGTGTCTCTGTGTCTCTGTGTCTCTGTGTCTAAGTGTCTACGCCTCTATGTATGTTTGTATGTTTGTACGTGTCTATGTGTCTATGTCTCTATGTATGTTTGTATGTTTGTATGTTTGTACGTGTCTACGTATCTATGACCTCCACCGCTGTCCTCCAGTGCGCGCTCTCACTCTCTCTCCCCCCCCCCCCCCCCCCCCACCCCCACACAGTCTGCGTTACGGGGGCCCTCGGGCAGCTGACGGACGGGGTGCTGGGCCTGGACGACTTTGCCCGGAGCCAGGAGCTGCGCGTGTGGCCGGGCTACGACTACGTGGGCTGGGCGGCCGCCAGCCAGCCCGACGGCCGCCTGCAGATGGACTTCCACTTCGACCGCCCCTGCACCTTCGATTACATGAAGGTAAGGCCTGGAGCCAAGGGGGGGGGGGGGGGTCGCCATCTTCCTCACGAGGGCGACGTGACCTCGCCCAGCCCGGCCCAGCGGCCGCGTGCTCCCGCTCCACCAACGGCGGCCGTCCGGGCCGCGAGACGGGTTGCTAAGCAAACTCCGTTAGGGGAACACACACTCACACACAAGGGCCATTGCGGACAATGGACGTTGTCTCTGGAACTGGTGCACTCCAGCACTGACAACAGACAACAGACAACAGGTGCAGGAGGAGGCCATTCGGCCCTTCGAGCCTGTACGCACCGCCATTCACCGTGATCATGGCTGATCATTCTCAATCAGTACCCCGTTCCTGCCTTCTCCCCACGCCCCCCTGACTCCGCTATCCTTAAGAGCTCTATCTAGCTCTCTCTTGAATGCCTTCAGAGAATTGGCCTCCACTGAGAACTACACCCATCAGCCAAAACTGTGAGGAGGATGCTGTGAGGTTGCAGGGTGACTTGGACAGGTTGTGCGAGTGGGCGGATGCATGGCAGATGCAGTTTAATGTGGATAAGTGTGAGGTTATCCACTTTGGTGGCAAGAACAGGAAGGCAGATTATTATCTGAATGGTGTCAAGTTAGGAAAAGGGGACGTACAACGAGATCTGGGTGTCCTAGTGCATCAGTCACTGAAAGGAAGCATGCAGGTACAGCAGGCAGTGAAGAAAGCCAATGGCATGTTGGCCTTCATAACAAGAGGAGTTGAGTATAGGAGCAAAGAGGTCCTTCTACAGTTGTACCGGGCCCTGGTGAGACCGCACCTGGAGTACTGTGTGCAGTTTTGGTCTCCAAATTTGAGGAAGGACATTCTTGCTATTGAGGACGTGCAGCGTAGGTTCACTAGGTTAATTCCCGAATGGTGGGACTGTCGTATGTTGAAAGGCTGGAGCGACTGGGCTTTTATACACTGGAATTTAGAAGGATGAGGGGGGATCTTATCGAAACGTATAAGATTATTAAGGGGGTGGACACGTTAGAGGCAGGAAACATGTTCCCCAATGTTGGGGGAGTCCAGAACCAGGGGCCACACAGTTTAAGAATAAGGGGTAGGCCATTTATAACGGGGAATGATGGGGGGGGGGGGGTTTGTGGGGAGGGTTGAGGGGAGGTGGATGGGGAGAATGGGGGGGTGGTTGGGGGGGGGGGGTTTGTGGGGAAAGTTGGGGGGGGAGATTGGGGGAAGGTTGGGGGGAGATGGGGGGTGAGGTTGGGGAGGAGATGGGGGGGAGGTTTGGGGGGGGGAGATGGGGGGGGGGTTGGGGAGGAGGTTTGGGAAGGTTGGGGGGAGAGGTGGGGGCGAGGTTTGGGGGGGAGATGGGGGGGTGAGGTTGGGGGGGATATGGGGGGAGATGGGGGAAGGTTTGTGGGGAAGGTTGGGGGTAGATGGAGGGAGTTTGTGGGGAGGTTGGGGGGGAGATAGGGGAAGGTTGGGGGAGATGGGGGGAGATTGGGGTGCTAGTGGGGGAGGTTGGGGGGTAGATAGGGGAGGATGGAGGGGAGGTGGGGGGGAGGTTTGGGGGGAGATGGATGGGGGAGATGCGTGGGAGTTGGGGGGCGAGGTTGGGGGGGAGATGGGGGAGGTTGGGGGGGAGTTGGAGGGGAGGTTGGGAAGGTTGGGGGGAGGTTGTGGGAGAGATGGGGGGAGGTTTGGGGGGGAGAGATGGGGGGGAGAGATGGGCGGGGGAGGTTGGCGGGGAGATGGCGGTGAGATTGGGGAGAGTTGGAGGGGAGGTTGGGGGGGTTTGTGGGGAGATGGGGGCGAGGTTTGGGGGGGAGTTGGGTGGGTGAGGTTTGGGGGGGATATGGGGGGAGATGGGGGAAGATTTGTGGGGAAGGTTGGGGGGGAGATGGGGGGGAGTTGGAGGGGAGGTTGTGAGGGAGGTTGGGGTGGAGATGGTTGGGTGGGAGATAGGGGGGAGGTTTTGGGGGGGAGGTGGATGGGGAGATGGTGGGGGAGGTTTGGGAGGGAGATGGGGGCGAGATGGGGGGAGGTTTGGGAGGGGAGATGGGGGGGGTTGGGGAGTTGTAGGTGAGGTTGGAGGTGGAGATTGGAGGTGGAGGGAAGGTAGGGGGAGAGATTGGGGGGTTTGTGGGGAAGGTTGGGGGGGAGGTGGATGGGGGAAGGTTGGGGGGGGTTTGGGGGGGAAGGTTGGGTTGCAGGAGAGGTAGGGGGGAGATGGGGGGGGGTTAGGGGGGAGATGGGGGTGGGGGTTGGTTGGCGGGGGCGGTGGGGGTAAGGAGGCAGCCGCGGTCTCTAGGGGGCGCCGTGTCTCTCCGTGTTTCTGGCGGGCGTCAACAGACAATAGGTGCAGGAGGAGGCCATTCAGCCCTTCGAGCCTGTACGCACCCCCATTCAATGTGATCACGGCTGATCATTCTCAATCAGTACCCCGTTCCTGCCTTCTCCCCATAACCCCCTGACTCCTCTATCTTTAAGAGCTCTATCCAGCTCTCTCTTGAATGCGTTCAGAGAATTGGCCTCCACTTGCCTTCCGAGATAGTGAATTCCTCTCTCCCTCCCTCTCCCTCCCTCCCTCTCCCTCCCTCCCTCTCCCTCTCAGGTCCACTGCAACAACATGTTCAGCCGCGGGGTGAAGGTGTTCGGCCGGGCCGACTGCTTCTTCGGGCGCGGCGAGACGGGCCCCTGGGAGCCGGAGCCGGTCTCCACGGTGACGGTGACCGACGACAAGAATCCCAGCGCCCGCTACGTGAAGGTGGCGCTGGGCCTGCGCGCGGCCAGGAGCCTGCGATGCCAATTCTACTTCGCCGACGCCTGGATGATGTTCAGTGAAGTGTCCTTCCATCTGGGTAAGTGGCTCAGTCCATCCAGGGGCCAGGAGCCGGCCACTCGGCCCATCCACCGAGGGCCCGGATTTACAGCATCGGGTCGACTTCTGAGCGCAATGTTTATTTGTGCGTACGTGCACAAGTTCATCAGCCAGAACATTATGGCCACCCCACGTCCCCTCCCCCCCAACTCCATCCCCCACCCCCTCCCTCCACCCCCTCCCTCCCTCAACCCCCTCCCTCCACCCCCCCTCCCTCCCTTCCCCCACCCCCCTCCATCCACCCCCTCCCTCCCCCACCCGCCCCTCCCTCCACCCCCTCCCACAACCCCCCTTATCCTCCTCCCGCTCCCACCCTCCAAACACTCCCCTCTCTCCAACCCCCCCCCCCCTCTACCCCCCTCCTCCACTCCCACCCCCTCCCTCCCTCCCTCCCCACACCCGCCTTATGCCTCCCGCCCTCCTGTCCCCTCCCTCCCCCCCCACCCCCCTCTCTCCCTCCCTCCCCGCCCCCTCCCTCCCTCCTCCTGTACGTGCAAACTCCGTACAGGCAGCGCCCGTAGTCAGGATCGAACCCGGGTATCCGGCGCTGCGTTCGCTGTGAGGCGGCAACTCTGCCGCCGTGCGCGCCACCGTGCTCGGGGGATCGCTGGTCGGCGCGGGACCCGGTGGGCCGAAGGGCCTGTTTCCGCGCTGTATCTCTGAACTACGCCAAACGCCCCCTAGCCGACTTCTGTCTCGCTCTCTCTTCCAGGCTCGGACCCCACCACCCCTCTCCACACGGATCTGAAGCCACGGTTAAACGCCCCTCCGGATCGGGCGACCGTGACCTCGCCGTCGGCAATGTCCACGGCCACTCCCCGGATGGACGGAGCGACGCCCACCGTCGGTAACCTAGGTAACGCGCGCCGGGCAGCCGGTGGGGTCGGGGCGCACGCCTCTGTTAATCGGCGCTGCCTATAGGAGCAAAGAGGTCCTTCTACAGTTGTACAGGGCCCTAGTGAGACCGCACCTGGAGTACTGTGACAATAGACAATAGACAATAGGTGCAGGAGTAGGCCATTCAGCCCTTCGAGCCTGTACGCACCGCCAGGTAAACTGTGTGCAGTTTTGGTCTCCAAATTTGAGGAAGGACATTCTTGCTATTGAGGGCGTGCAGCGTAGGTTCACTAGGTTAATTCCCGGAATGGCGGGACTGTCGTATGTTGAAAGACTGGAGCGACTAGGCTTGTATACACTGGAATTTAGAAGGATGAGAGGGGATCTTATCGAAACGTATAAGATTATTAAGGGGTTGGACACGTTAGAGGCAGGAAACTTGTTGGAGTCCAGAACCAGGGGCACAGTTTAAGAATAAGGGGTCGGCCGTTTAGAACGGAGATGAGGAAGAACTTTTTCAGTCAGAGAGTTGTGAATCTGTAGAATTCTCTGCCTCAGAAGGCAGTGGGGGCCAATTCTCTGAATGCTTTCAAGAGAGAGTTAGATAGAGCTCTTAAGGACAGCGGAGTCAGGGGGGTATGGGGAGAAGGCAGGAACGGGGTACTGATTGAGAGTGATCAGCCATGATCACATTGAATGGCGGTGCGTACAGGCTCGAAGGGCCGAATGGCCTCCTCCCGCACCCGTTGTCTGTTGTCTATTGTCAGAGACCCCGGGTTCCACCCCGACCACGGGCGCTGTCCGCACGGAGTTTGCACGCTCTCCCCGTGACCCTCGCGTGGGTTTTCTCCGGGCGCTCCGGTTTCCCTCCCACGCTCCGAAGAAGTGCGTGTTTGTAGGTTAGTCGGCCTCTCTCAGAGGGTGGCGAACCTGTGGACTTCATTGCCGCGGACAGTCCCCAGGAGGCCAAGTCAACGGGCATTTTCCGGGCGGAGATTGGCAGATTCTTCATTGGTAACGGGGGTGTCAGGGGTTTACGTGGAGAAGGCAGGAGAGTGGGGTCGAGAGGGGAAAATAGATCAGCCACGATTGAATGGCGGAGTGGACTCGACGGGCCGAATGGCCCGAATTCTGCTCCAATGTCTTATCTAATGGAATGGGATTGCTCTGAGAGCAGGCGTGAGCTTTAGTTTAGTTTAGAGATACACCGGGGAGGGTAAAAGGCCCTTCGGCCCACCTGGTCCGTGCCGACCAAAGGTCACAATACAACAATACAATACAATATATCTTTATTGCCATTGTACAGGGGTACAACAAGATTGGGAATGCACATTAGACAATAGACAATAGACAATAGGTGCAGGAGGAGGCCATTCAGCCCTTCGAGCCAGCCCTTCGGGGCCATTCAGCCCTTCGAGCCAGCACCGCCATTCAATGCGATCATGGCTGATCACTCTCAATCAGTACCCCGTTCCTGCCTTCTCCCCATACCCCCTCACTCCGCTATCCTTAAGAGCTCTATCCAGCTCTCTCTTGAAAGCATCCAACGAACTGGCCTCCACTGCCTTCTGAGGCAGAGAATTCCACACCTTCACCACTCTCTGACTGAAAAAGTTCTTCCTCATCTCCGTTCTAAATGGCCGACCCCTTATTCTTAAACTGTGGCCCCTTGTTCTGGACTCCCCCAACATTGGGAACATGTTTCCTGCCTCTAACGTGTCCAATCCCCTAATTATCTTATATGTTTCAATAAGATCCCCCCTCATTCTTCTAAATTCCAGTGTATACAAGCCCAATCGCTCCAGCCTTTCAACATACGACAGTCCCGCCATTCCGGGAATTAACCTAGTGAACCTACGCTGCACGCCCTCCATAGCAAGAATATCCTTCCTCAAATTTGGAGACCAAGACTGCACACAGTACTCCAGGTGCGGTCTCACTAGGGCCCGGTACAACTGTAGAAGCACCTCCCATACGATGCAATAAATCAATTAGCTAATCAGTATTAAATTAAACAACCCAGTGAAACAAATTAGAAACAGTTTTAAAACAGAATAAAGTGCAAGTAGATCTGTGCCGGATCACTGTGCGTTGTGGCCATCCGGCTCAGCAGGACCGGTTCATAGCAGCTATGGCCCTGGGGATGAAGCTGTCCCTGAGTCTGGAGGTGCGGGCGTAGAAGGCCTTGTATCGTCTGCCCGGTGGTAGAAGTTCCAACAGACTGTTGCAGGGGTGTGAAGAGTCTTTGTGGATGCTGGCGGCTTTTCTGAGGCATCGTGTGTTGTAGATGCCCTCCGAGGCTGGTAGCTGTGTTCCGATGGCCCTCTGAGCTCTGTGGACTACCCGCTGAAGAGCTCTCCTCTCTGCCTCCGTGCAGCTGAGGTACCACACAGGGATGCCATGCGTTAGGATGCTCTCTATGGTGCAGCGGTAGAAGGTCGTCAGCAGCTGTTGGGATAGACCAGACTTCCTTCAGTGTTCTCAGGTGGAACAGTCTTTGCTGTGCCTTCTTGACCAGCGCAGCAGTGTTATTGGACCATGTTAGGTCCTCCGAAGTGTTTGGTCCTCCGAACGTGGACACTCTCTCCACACTGACCCCGTTGATAGCGATCGGGGCGTATTCCCCGTTGTGTGACCTACGGAAGTTGATGATCGGCTCCTTGGTCTTGGTGGTATTTAGGGACAGGTTGTTATCAGAGCACCAGTCCGCCAGGTTCTGCACCTCCGCTCTGTATTTTGGTGATGAACCAACACCATCCTACACAATCTAGGGACAGTTTTACATTTATTACCAAGGCCAATTAACCTACAAAACCTGCACGTCTTTGGAGTGTGGGAGGAAACCGAAGATCTCGGGGGGAAACCCCACCACGCGTGCCACGGGGAGAACGTACAAATTGTTCCTCGTGTAAATTGACCCTGGTGTGTGTAGGATAATAATAATAATAATAATAATAATAATGCATTACATTCATATAGCGCTTTTCAAACACTCAAAGACGCTTTACAGGGATTTAGAGAACATAGGGAAGTGAATAAATAGATAAATAAGTAAACGAACAGAGAAAGGAGACAGAAGGTGAGGTGACAATAGACAATAGGTGCAGGAGGAGGCCATTCAACCCTTCGAGCCTGTACGCACCGCCATTCAATGCGATCATGGCTGATCACTCTCAATCAGTACCCCGTTCCTGCCTTCTCCCCGTACCCCCTCACTCCGCTATCCTTAAGAGCTCTATCCAGCTCTCTCTTGAAAGCATCCAACGAACTGGCCTCCACTGCCTTCTGAGGCAGAGAATTCCACACCTTCACCACCCTCTGACTGAAAAAGTTCTTCCTCATCTCCGTTCTGAATGGCCTACCCCTTATTCTTAAACTGTGGCTCCTTGTTCTGGACTCCCCCAACATTGGGAACATGTTTCCTGCCTCTAATGTGTCCAATCCCCTAATTATCTTATATGTTTCAATAAGATCCCCCCTCATCCTTCTAAATTCCAGTGTATACAAGCCCAGTCGCTCCAGCCTTTCAACATACGACAGTCCCGCCATTCCGGGAAATAACCTAGTGAACCTACGCTGCACGCCCTCCATAGCAAGAATATCCTTCCTCAAATTTGGAGACCAAAACTGCACACAGTACTCCAGGTGCGGTCTCACCAGGGCCCGGTACAACTGTAGAAGGACCTCTTTGCTCCTATACTCAACTCCTCTTGTTACGAAGGCCAACATTCCATTGGCTTTCTTCACTGCCTGCTGTACCTGCATGCTTCCTTTCATTGACTGATGCACTAGGACACCCAGATCTCGTGGTTGATTCAGTTGATTCAGTGGTTGAAGGCAGTGCTGAACAGGTGAGACTTCAGTGATGTTTTGAATGTGGTGAGTGTGGAGGAGTCTCTGACGGTTTGGGGTAGTGAGTTCCATAGGGTGGGAGCAGCGATGGAGAAAGCCCTGTCCCCCCAGGATCTGAGTTTGGTCCGGATGTGGGGGGATAGGAGATTGGCAGCAGCAGAGCGGAGGGTGCAGGTGGGAGTGTGCCTGTGGAGGAGGTCGGTCAGGTAGGATGGGGCCAGGTTATGGAGGGCTTTGTAGGTTATGAGGAGGATTTTGTACTGGATTCTCTGGGGGATGGGGAGCCAGTGGAGCTTGTAAAGGACGGGGGTGATATGGTCACGGATCGGGGAGTGGGTGAGTAGACGGGCAGCGGAGTTTTGAATGTATTGAAGTTTACTGATGATTTTTGAGGGTGCGCCATAGAGGAGGCTGTTGCAGTAGTCCAGACGGGAGGTGATGAAGGCGTGGATGAGGGTTTCTGCAGCTGTGGAGGAGAGGGATGGACGGAGACGGGCAATGTTAGTGTGCGGGGATCGCTGGTCGGCGCGGAAGGACCCGGTGGGCCCGATGGGCCTGTTTCCGCGCAGTATCTCCAAACTAAACGAAACTCCGTACAGACGGCGCCCGTAGTCAGGATCGAACCCGGGTCTCTGGCGCCGTGAGGCAGTACTGATGGGCCAAATGGCCTCCTTCGGCCGTAAGGAACTACGGTGAAGGAGGGTCTCGGCCCGAAACGTCACCCGTCTCTTCTCTCCAGAGAGGCGGCCCGTCCCACTGAGTTACTCCGGCATTTCGCAGTGAAGAAAGCGAATGGTATGTTGGCATTCATAGCAAGAGGATTTGAGTTTAGGAGCAGGGAGGTTCTGCTGCAGTTGTACAGGGCCTTGGTGAGACCGCACCTGGAGTATTGCGTACAGTTTTGGTCTCCTAATCTGAGGAAAGACATTCTAGCCTTAGAGGGAGTACAGAGAAGGTTCACCAGATTGATCCCTGGGATGGCGGGACTTTCATATGAAGAAAGACTGGATAGACTGGGCTTGTACTCGCTGGAATTTAGAAGACTGAGGGGGGATCTTATAGAAACATATAAAATCCTTAAGGGGTTGGAGAGGTTAGATGCGGGAAGATTGTTCCCGATGTTGGGGAAGTCCAGAACCAGGGGTCACAGCTTAAGGATAAGGGGGAAGTCTTTTAGGACCGAGATGAGAAAACATTTTTTCACACAGAGAGTGGTGAGTCTGTGGAATTCTCTGCCACAGAAGGTAGTTGAGGCCAGTTCATTGGCTATATTTAAGAGGGAGTTAGATGTGGCCCTTGTGGCTAAAGGGATCAGGGGGTGTGGAGAGAAGGCAGGTACGGGATACTGAGCTGGATGATCAGCCATGATCATATTGAATGGCGGTGCGTACAGGCTCGAAGGGCCGAATGGCCTACTCCTGCACCCATTGCCTATGTTTCTATGTTTCTATTTCTCGTGTCTCTTCTGGGTAAACCGGCGTCCGCACTTCCTCCCTACCCATGATGCTCCTGCAACCCTGACTGCCCTCTCTTCCACCCCCTCCCATGGCAGATTTGGATTCGTCCCCGGAGTCTGGCCGGCCGGTGGCCAAGGCGGCCCACAGCAACACCTCCATGCTGATTGGCTGCTTGGTGGCCATTATCCTGCTACTCCTGATTGTCATCTTTATCATCCTGTGGCGCCAATACTGGAAGAAGATCCTCGGCAAGGTAGGCCTCCAAACCGTCCGTCCACCAGCGATTCACCTCTACCCCATTGTGGACATTGGACTGTGTCTCCGAAACTAATCTTGGACTTCAGGACGAGCGACTGGGCTTGTGTACACTGGAATGTAGAAGGACGAGAGGGGATCTTATCGAAACGTATAAGATTCGTAAGGGGTTGGACACGTTAGAGGCAAAAAACATGTTCCCAATGTTGGGGGAGTCCAGAACCAGGGGCCACACACACACACACACAGTCTTAGAATAAAGGGGAAGCCATTTAAAACTGAGGTGAGAAGGAGTTTTTCACCCAGAGAATTTGTTGTGCGTTTGTGGGATTCTCTGCCACAGAGGGCAGTGGAGGCCAAATCACTGGATGGATTTAAAAGAGAGTTAGATAGAGCTCCAGGGGCTAGTGGAATCAGGGGATATGGGGAGAAGGCAGGCACGGGTTACTGATTGTGGATGATCAGCCGTGATCACAATGAATGGCGGTTCTGGCTCGAAGGGCCGAATGGCCTCCTGCTGAGGATATCCACTTTGGTGGTAAGAATAAGAATTATCAGATTATTATCTGAATGGTGTCAAGTTAGGAACAGGGGGACGTACAACGTGATCTGGGTGTCTTAGTGCATCAGTCACTGAAAGGAAGCACGCAGGTACAGCAGGCAGTGAAGAAAGCCAATGGAATGTTGGCCTTCATAACAAGAGGAGTTGAGTATAGGAGCAAAGAGGTCCTTCTGCAGTTGTACAGGGCCCTAGTGAGACCGCACCTGGAGTACTGTGTGCAGTTTTGGTCTCCGAATTTGAGGAAGGATGTTCTTGCTATTGAGGGCGTGCAGCGTAGGTTCACTAGGTTAATTCCCGGAATGGCGGGACTGTCATACGTTGAAAGACTGGAGCGACTGGGCTTGTATACACTGGAATTTAGAAGGACGAGAGGGGATCTTATCGAAACGTATAAGATTCTTAAGGGGTCGGACACGCTAGAGGCAGGAAACATGTTCCCAATGTTGGGGGAGTCCAGAACCAGGGGCCACAGTTTAAGAATAAGGGGTCGGCCATTTATATTTAGAGATTTAGAGAGATACAGCGCGGAAACAGGCCCTTCGGCCCACCGGGTCCGTGCCGCCCAGCGATCCCCGCACACTAACACTATCCTACACCCACCAGGGACAATTTTTACATTTGCCCAGCCAATTAACCTACATACCTGTACGTCTTTGGAGTTTTTAGAACGGAGATGAGGAAAAACTTTTTCAGTCAGAGAGTTGTGAATCTGTGGGATTCGCTGCCTCAGAAGGTGGTGGAGGCCAATTCTCTGGATGCATTCAAGAGAGAGCTAGATAGAGCTCTTAAGGATAGTGGAGTCAGGGGGTATGGGGAGAAGGCAGGAACGGGGTACTGATTGAGAATGATCAGCCATGATCACATTGAATGGTGGTGCTGGCTCGAAGGGCCGAATGGCCTCCTCCTGCACCTATTGTCTATTGTCTATTCCAGTTGTACAGGGCCCTGGTGAGACCACACCTGGAGTATCGTGTGCAGTTTTGGTCTCCTAATTTGAGGAAGGACGTCCTTGCTATTGAGGCAGTGCAGCGTAGGTTCACCAGGTTAATCCCCGGGATGGCGGGACTGTCGTACGAGGAAAGATTGGAAAGACTGGGCTTGTATTCACACCAGGTTAATCCCCGGGATGGCGGGACTGTCGTACGAGGAAAGATTGGAAAGACTGGGGCTTGTATTCACTGGAGTTTAGAAGGATGAGAGGGGGATCTTATACAGACGTATAAAATTATAAAAGGACTGGACACGCTAGATGCAGGAAAAATGTTCCCGATGTTGGGGGAGTCCAGAACCAGGGGCCACACACACAGTCTAAGAATAAAGGGGAGGCCATTTCAAACTGAGGTGAGAAGGAACTTTTTCACCCAGAGAGTTGTGGATTTGTGGGATTCTCTGCCACAGAAGGCAGTGGAGGCCGATTCACTGGATGGATTTAAAAGAGAGTTAGATAGAGCTCTAGAGGCTAGTGGAATCAAGGGATATGGGGAGAAGGCAGGCACGGGTTACTGATTGTGGATGATCAGCCATGATCACAATGAATGGCGGTGCTGGCTCGAAGGGCCGAATGGCCTCTTCCTGCACCTATTTTCTATGTTTCTATAATCAACGAAAGCTAGGGTTAAAGTTTGGTCAGCAAAGCTAGGGTCAACAAAGCTGGGGTCAAAGTTGGGTCAACAAAGCTTGGGACCACAATGTGGGTCAACTAAAGCTAGGGTCAATAAAAGCTAGGGTCAACAGAGCTGGGGTCAACAGAGCTAGGATCAATAAAAGCGAGGGTCAACAAGGTGGGTCAACTAAAGCTAGGGTCAATAAAAGTTGGGGTCAATAAAAGCTAGGGTCAATAAAAGTTAGGGTCAATAAAAGTTAGGGTCAATAAAAGCTAGGGTCAATAAAAGCTAGAGTCATCTTTAGCTAAGGTCAACTATAGTTGGGTCAACTAAAGTTAGGGTCAATAAAAACTAGGGTCAACTAAAGTTGGGTCATCTATAGATAGAGGCAACTAAAGTTGGGTCAACAAAGCTAGGGTCAACTAACATTGGGTCAACCAAATATAGGGTCAACAAAGCTGGGGTCAAAGTTGGGTCAACAAAGCTAGGGTCAACAAGTTGGGTCAACTAAAGCTAGGGTCAATAAACGTTGGGGTCAGTAAATGCTAGGGTCATCTATAGCTAGGGTCAATTATAGTTGGGTCAACAGAGCTAGGGTCAGCTAACATAGGGTCAACCAAATGTAGGGTCAACAAAGCTGGGGTCAAGGTTGGGTCAACAAAGCTTGGGACAACAACGTGGGTCAACTAAAGCTAGGGTCAACTAAAGCTAGGGTCAATAAAAGCTAGGGTCAACAATGTGGGTCAACTAAAGCTAGGGTCAATAAAAGCTAAGGTCAACAAACATTGGGTCAACAAAGCTGGGGTCAACAAATGTTGGGTCAACAAATCTAGGTTCAACAAACATTGAGTCAACCAAAGCTAGGGTCAATAGACAATAGACAAGGAGGAGGCCATTCGGCACTTCCATCAGCCATGATTCAATGTGATCATGGCTGATCATCCACAATCAGTACCCCGTTCCTGCCTTCTCCCCATACCCCCTGACTCCACTATCCTTAAGAGCTCTATCTAGATCTCTCTTGAATGCATTCAGAGAATTGGCCTCCACTGCCTTCTGAGGCAGAGAATCCCACAAATTCACAACTCTCTGACTGAAAACGTTTTTCCTCATCTCCGTTCTAAATGGCCTACCCCTTATTCTTAAACTGTGGCCCCTTGTTCTGGAATCCGCCAACATTGGGAACATGTTTCCTGCCTCTAACGTGTCCAACCCCTTAATAATCTTATACGTTTCGATAAGATCCCCTCTCATCCTTCTAAATTCCAGTGTATACAAGCCTAGTCGCTCCAGTCTTTCAACATACGACAGTCCCGCCATTCCGGGAATTAACCTAGTAAACCTATGCTACACGCCCTCAATAGCAAGAATATCCTTCCTCAAATTTGGAGACCAAAACTGCACACAGTACTCCAGGTGCGGTCTCACTAGGGCCCGGTACAACTGCAGAAGGACCTCTTTGCTCCTATACTCAAACTAGGAGACCAAAACTGCACACAGTACTCCAGGTGCGGTCTCACTAGGGCCCTGTACAACTGCAGAAGGACCTCTTTGCTCCTATACTCAACTCCTCTTGTTATGAAGGCCAACATTCCATTGGCTTTCTTCACTGCCTGCTGTACCTGCATGCTTCCTTTCAGTGACTGATGCACTAGGACACCCAGATCTCGTTGTACGTCCCCTTTTCCTAACTTGACGCCATTGGGTCAACAAAGCTAGGGTCAATAAAAGCTGGGGTCAATAGAAGCTAGGGTCATCTAAAGGTTGGGTCAAGGTGACTAAACTGATCAGACATGCCCACGGCAGGCCCTAACCGTCCCGCACTGTCTCCAGGCCCAGCGGTGGATCTCGGACCTGGACCTGACTGGCCGCCTCTCGCTGCCCAGCGACACCATCACAATCCTGCACCTATTGTCTATGTTTCTATGATCAACAGAGCGAGGGTCAATAAAAGCTGGGGTCAAAGTTGGGTCGACAAAGCTAGGGTCAACAGAGCTGGGGTCAACAGAGCTGGGGTCAACAGAGCTAGGGTCAACAAGTTGGCTCAACTAAAGCTTGGGTCAATAAAAGTTGGGCTCAGTAAAAGCTAGGGTCATCTATAGCTAGGGTCAACTATAGTTGGGTCAACAGAGCTAGGGTCAACTAACATAGGGTCAACCAAATGTAGTGGTCAACAAAGCTGGGGTCAAAGTTGGGTCAACAAAGCTTGGGACAACAATGTGGGTCAATAAAAGCTAGGGTCAATAAATGTTATGGTCAACAAAAGCTAGGGTCATCTATAGCTATGGCCAACTAAAGTTGGGTCAAAGTTGGGTCAACAAAGCTAGGGTCAACAATGTGGGTCAACTAAAGCTAGGGTCAATAAAAGCTAGGGTCAACAAACATTGGGTCAACAAAGCTGGGGTCAACAAACATTGGGTCAACAAAAGCTGGGGTCAAAAGTAGGGCCAACTAATGCTAGGGTCAACTAAAGTTAGGGTCAATAAAAGCTAAGGTCAACAAACATTGGGTCAACAAACATTGGGTTAACCAAAGCTGGGGCCAACAAATGTTGGGTCAACAAATCTAGGTTCAACAAACATTGGGTCAACCAAAGCTAGGGTCAAAAGTTGGGTCAACAAAGCTAGGGTCAATAAAAGCTAGGGTCAATAGAAGCTAGGGTCAATAGAAGCTAGGGTCATCTAAAGGTTGGGTCAAGGTGACTAAGCTGATCAGACATGCCCAGGACAGGCCCTAACCGTCCCGCACTGTCTCCAGGCCCAGCGGCGGATCTCGGACGGGGACCTGACCGTCCGCCTCTCGCTGCCCAGCGACACCATCGTCATCAACAACACCCAGCCCAGCCGGGCTCCCAGCCGCCACTCCAACCTGTACGAGCGCATCAGCTCGGGCGACCTGCAGTACCAGGAGCCCAGCCGGCTGTGCATGAAGCTGCCCGACCTGCCCGCCCCCGCCGCGGACAACCCAGGTGAGGGGGCTGCTGCTGGCGGGGGGGAGGGGGGGGGGGGGGGGGGGTCTGGTTGGTCCAGGGTTCCCGGAGGGAGTGACCCTCACAGAGGGAGTGGGGCTGGAGGGCCGGGTGTGTGGGGGATCAGACCAGACTCACCGTTGGGCGATGAGCTTTGGCTGGTGTTGGTTGGACGGGACCTTGGTGCCCACGTCCAATGGACCACTTGGAGACATCAGGAACTGCTGATGCTGAATTGATTTACTTTACCTTTGCTTAGCTGACTTGACCTCCCTTCCCTTGACTTGACCACCTCCCTTCACTTGACGTCACTTCCCTTCCCTTCACTTGACTTCCCTTGATGTCACTTCCCTTCCCTTGACTTCCCTTCCCTTGATGTCACTTCCCTTCCCTTGACTTCCCTTCCCTTGACTTCCCTTCATTTGACTTCCCTTCCCTTGACTTCCTTTGACTTGACTTCCCTTCCATTCCCTTCCCTTGACTTCCCTTCCCTTCCCTTCCCTTCCCTTCCCTTCCCTTCCCTTCCCTTCCCTTCCCTTCCCTTCCCTTCCCTTCCCTTCCCTTCCCTTCCCTTCCCTTCCCTTCCCTTCCCTTGACTTCCCTTCCCTTGACTTCCATTGACTTGACTTCCCTTCCCTTGACTTCCCTTCCCTTCCCTTCCCTTCCCTTCCCTTCCCTTCCATTCCCTTCCCTTCCCTTCCCTTCCCTTCCCTTCCCTTGACTTCCCTTGACTTCCCTTCCCTTGACTTCCCTTCCCTTCCCTTCCCTTCCCTTCCCTTCCCTTCCCTTCCCTTCCCTTCCCTTCCCTTCCCTTGACTTCCCTTGACTTCCCTTCCCTTGACTTCCCTTCCCTTGACTTCCCTTGATGTCACTTCCCTTCCTTTGACTTCCCTTCCCTTGACTTCCCTTCCCTTGACTTCCCTTGATGTCACTTCCCTTCCCTTGACTTCCCTTCCCTTGACTTGACTTCCTTTGACTTGACTTCCCTTCCATTCCCTTCCCTTGACTTCCCTTCCCTTGACTTCCCTTCCCTTGACTTCCCTTGACTTCCCTTCCCTTGATTTGACTTCCCTTGACTTCCCTTCCCTTGACTTCCCTTCCCTTGACTTCCCTTCCCTTGACTTCCCTTGACGTCACTTCCCTTCCCTTGACTTCCCTTCCCTTGACTTCCCTTCCCTTGACTTCCCTTCCCTTGACTTCCCTTGACGTCACTTCCCATGACGTCACTTCCCTTCCCTTCCCTTCCCTTGACTTCCCTTCCCTTGACTTCCCTTCCCTTGTCTTCCCTTCCCTTGTCTTCCCTTCCCTTGACTTCCCTTCCCTTGACTTCCCTTGACGTCACTTCCCTTGACTTCCCTTCCCTTGACTTCCCTTGACGTCACTTCCCTTGACGTCACTTCCCTTCCCTTCCCTTCCCTTGACTTCCCTTCCCTTGACTTCCCTTGACTTCCCTTCCCTTGACTTCCCTCTGACTGGTGTACAAAGCGTGTGGGGATCGCCGGGCGGGCGTGGGCGCGCTGGGCCGAAGGGCCCGTTACCACGCTGCATCTGACAATCAGGAGGTAGAGAAGATTGAAAACGCACACCTCCAGATTCAGGGGCACTTTCTTCCCCAGCCATCATCAGGAGACTGAACCATCCCATCACCAGCTCGAGGATGCTCCTGACCTCCAATCTACCTCATTGGAGACCTCTGAACCATCGTTAGTTGGACTATGCTGGGCTTAATCTTGCAGGGCGGCACGGTAGCGCAGCGGTAGAGTTGCTGCTTTACAGCGAATGCAGCGCCGGAGACTCAGGTTCGATCCTGACTACGGGTGCTGCACTGTAAGGAGTTTGTACGTTCTCCCCGTGACCTGCGTGGGTTTTCTCCGAGATCTTCGGTTTCCTCCCACACTCCAAAGACGTACAGGTATGTAGGTTAATTGACTGGGTAAATGTAAAAATTGTCCCTAGTGGGTGTAGGATAGTGTTAATGTGCGGGGATCGCTGGGCGGCACGGACTTGGTGGGCCGAAAAGGCCTGTTTCCGGCTGTATATATATGATATGATATGATATGATATGACAGGTTAATTGTGGTCATGTGTAGATCTTCCACTGATTGGATAGCACTCGCCAAAAAGCTTTTCACAGTACCTTGATACATGTGCCAATAATCTAAATATTACTAAAACGCTCATCTTGTATATATATATATATGTATATATTCGTATATTTGATTGTACAATTGTATGTTCCTGAAACGCAGGGAAAATGGTACACGATAGCGCGACAATTTTGGGCCCACTTTACTCACCATTCCCCCTTCGGTCTCGATTGATCGCGTTTTGTTACCTGGTGTCAGGTTAGGTAAGGGGGAGGTGCAGCGAGACCCAGGTGCCCTTGTACACCAGTCACTGAAAGTTGGCGTGCGGGTACAGCAGGCAGTGAAGAAAGCTAACCTTCATAACGAGAGGATTTCAGTATAGGAGTAAAGAGGTTCTTCTGCAGTTGTACAGGGCCTTGGCGAGACCGCATCTGGAGTACTGTGTGCAGTTTTGGTCTCCAAATTTGAGGAAGGATATTCCTGCTATTGAGGGCGTGCAGCGTAGGTTTACTAGGTTAATTCCCGGATTGGCGGGACTGTCGTATGTTGAAAGACTGGAGCGGCTAGGCTTGTATACACTGGAATTTAGAAGGATGAGAGGGGATCTTATCGAAACATGTAAGATTATTAAGGGGTTGGACACGTTAGAGGCTGGAAACATGTTCCCAATGTTGGGGGAGTCCAGAACCAGGGGCCACAGTTTAAGAATAAGGGGTAGGCCATTTAGAACGGAGATGAGGAAAAACCTTTTTCAGTCAGAGAGTTGTAAATCTGTGGAACTCTCTGCCTCAGAGGGCAGTGGAGGCCGATTCTCTGAATGCATTCAAGAGAGAGCTAGATAGAGCTCTTAAGGATAGCGGAGTCAGGGGGTATGGGGAGAAGGCAGGAACGGGGTACTGATTGAGAATGATCAGCCATGATCACATTGAATGGCGGTGCGTACAGGCTCGAAGGGCCGAATGGCCTCCTCCTGCACCTATTGTCTATTGTCTATAGAGGGAGAACTGGGAAGGGGGAGGGGATAGAGAGGGACAGAGGAGCTATCTGAAGTTAGAGAAGTCAATGTTCATACCGCTGGGGTGTAAGCTGCCCAAGCGAAATATGAGGTGCTGTTCCTCCAATTTGTGCTGGGCCTCACTCTGACACTGGAGGAGGCCCAGGACAGAAAGGTCAGACTGGGAGTGGGAGTGGGAGGGGGAGTTGAAGTGCTGAGCCACCGGGAGATCAGGTCGGTTGAGACGGACTGAGCGAAGGTGTCGAGCGAAACGATCGCCTTCCATCGTTTCCTTTGTACATTGGATGTAAAGATGATTAGGGTAACCCTCCATTAATCCAACGTCCAGTTCTTCAGAAGTCCTGGCGTTTTAGTTTATTACTCGCTGGGCGTGGACCAGTTGTGTCAATAGACAATAGACAATAGGTGCAGGAGGAGGCCATTCAGCCCTTCGAGCCTGTACGCACCGCCATTCAATGCGATCATGGCTGATCACTCTCAATCAGTAACCCGTTCCTGCCTTCTCCCCATACCCCCTCACTCCGCTATCCTTAAGAGCTCTATCCAGCTCTCTCTTGAAAGCATCCAACGAACTGGCCTCCACTGCCTTCTGAGGCAGAGAATTCCACACCTTCACCACTCTCTGACTGAAAAAGTTCTTCCTCATCTCCGTTCTAAATGGCCGACCCCTTATTCTTAAACTGTGGCCCCTTGTTCTGGACTCCCCCAACATTGGGAACATGTTTCCTGCCTCTAATGTGTCCAATCCCCTAATTATCTTACATGTTTCAATAAGATCCCCCCTCATCCTTCTAAACCCCTCCTGTGTCCAAACCCCTCCTGTGGGCCCGGCAACCCCCCCTCCCCCCAACTGACGACCCGTGGATCCGCTGCCGTGTGGGGGGGGGGGGGGGAGAGGGGGCCTCTTTGCTCCTATTCTTCAGACCCGAGACGTCACCCATTCCTTCTCTCCAGAGATGCTGCCTGTCCCGCTGAGTTACCCCAGCGTTTTGTGAGACAAAGGAAAAGACCGGGTGATTTTCTTATTTCAGTGTGCGCGAGGTGATGCACTTTGGCAGAAATAACTTGGGGAGGGAGTACACCATGAATGGAAGGACCCTAGGGAAGACAGGGGTACAGAGGGACCTTGGAGTACAGGGACACAAGTCCTTGAAGGCAGCAGGACAGGTGGACAGGGTGGTCAAAAAGGCATATGGCTTACTGGCCTTCATTAGCCGGGGCATCGAATATAAAAGTAGGGGGGTAATGATGGAACTGTACAGAACACTGGCGAGGCCACAGCTGGAGTATGGTGTACAGTTCTGGTCACCACATTATAGAAAGGATGTGGTAGCTTTGGAGAGGAGATTCACCAGGATGCTGCCAGGGATGAAGGGCCTCGGCCTTGAGGAGAGACTGAGCAGACTGGGGTTGTTTTCCCTGGAGCAGAGAAGGCTGAGAGGGGGTCATGATCGAGGTGTACAAGATCACGAGGGGCATAGATAAGGTAGATGGCCGGGGGACTTCTTCCACTGGTGGAAGGTTCAACAACGAGGGGACATGGATACAGGGTAAGGGGAGGGAGGTTTCAGGGGGGATGTGAGAAAGAACTTTTTCCACCCAGAGGGTGGTTGGAGTCTGGAACTCACTGCCTGGGGTGGTGGTGGTGGTGGAGGCGGAAACACTCACAACGTTTAAGAGGCATTTGGACGGGCACTTGAAATGCTACAACATTCAGGGCTACGGTCCAAATGCGGGAAAATGGGATTAAAATTAGACTGTGTTTGGTAACGGGCGGCACGGACACGATGGGCCGAAGGGCCTCTTTCTGTGCTGTAGGACTCTATGACTCTATGGCAACAACGTTTACCACACGTGAACTCGGTGCGTAACTAACAACACGATGGAACAGCGACAGAGTTGCCGCCTCACAGCGCCAGAGACACCCCCCGGGTTCCATCCCGACCACGGGTGCTGCCCACGCGGAGTTTGCACGTTCTCCCCGCGCCGGTTTTCTCCGAGATCGTCGGTTTCCCCCTCCCGCGCTCCAGAGACGCGCGCGTGGGTTTGTTTGTCGGCTGTGCAGGGAAGGAGAATAAAAAAACTGCAGATGCCGGTTGTTAAATCGAAGGTCGGCACGAAATGCTGGAGTTACTCAGCGGGTCGGGCAGCGTCTCGGGAGAGAAGGAGCCGGTGACGATTCGGGTCGAGACCGAAGAACGTCCCCCGTTCCTTCTCTCCCGAGAAGCTGCCCGACCCGCTGAGTTACTCCAGCATTTCGTGTCTACCTCGGGTATGTTGGTTAAAAAAAAACAAAGCACATATTGTCCCGATTGTGTTTACGATGGTGTTAGTATGTGGGGCGATCGCTGGTCGGCGTGGACTCGGTGGGCCGAAGGGCCCGTCTCCACTCTGTATAACAAGAGGAGTTGAGTACAGGAGCAAAGAGGTCCTTCTACAGTTGTACCGGGCCCTGGTGAGACCGCACCTGGAGTACTGTGTGCAGTTTTGGTCTCCAAATTTGAGGAAGGACATTCTTGCTTTTGAGGGCGTGCAGCGTAGGTTCACTAGGTTAATTCCCAGAATGGCGGGACTGTCGTATGTTGAAAGACTGGGGCGACTGGGCTTGTATTCACTGGAATCTAGAAGGATGAGAGGGGATCTTATCGAAACGTATAAGATTATTAAGGGGTTGGACACGTTAGAGGCAGGAAACATGTTCCCAATGTCGGGGGAGTCCAGAACCAGGGGCCACAGTTTAAGAGTAAGGGGTCCGCCATTCAGAACGGAGACGAGGAAAAACGTTTTCAGTCAGAGAGTTGTGAATCTGTGGAATTCTCTGCCTCAGAAGGCAGTGGAGGCCAATTCTCTGAATGTATTCAAGAGAGAGCTGGATAGAGCTCTTAAGGATAGCGGAGTGAGGGGGTATGGGGAGAAGGCAGGAACGGGGTACTGATTGAGAATGATCAGCCATGATCGCATTGAATGGCGGTGCGTACAGGCTCGAAGGGCCGAATGGCCTCCTCCTGCACCTGATGTCTGTTGTCTATTGTCTCCAAAGTCTAAAGGATATGGGTGAGGGTTGTGCCAGAAGGGGAGGAAAGAGGAGGTGCCTCAGTTGACTCGGTCCCCCTAGGGTTGTGTTGTCCGCCCCCCCTACCCTTCCCCCCCGCCCTTCCCCTGTGTTTGTTCTTCCCCCCCCCCCCCAACCCCCCAACACACCTTCCCTTCTCTCCTTGTTGCTCCGTCCGCCCTTGTTGTTCATCCTCCCTTGTGTTCCCTCCTCTCCGACAGCTCTCCTGTTAAACAACCCAGCCTATCACGTATTACTGTCCCACCCGAATGGAGCCCCAGGCCGCTCCATGGACCAGAGTAAGCCAATCAACACTGCTGGTAAGCACCTCACCAAGTTGGGTCGGCAATTGGGTTGAGTCGGGACCGAGGGGGGGAGGGAGGGAGGGCGGGCGGGCGGGCGGGCAGGGCAAAGGAGTGGACGGAGATGGTGGAAAGAGGTCACCTGACCAACAAAATGGCAGCCCTCACCTTCTCGAGGTCATCCCTCAACTGCAGGTTAGGGCAGACAAGTAGGGGGCGCCAACTATCACACTCCCAAATACGGGACAAAGGGTGACGTCACCGCCCCGCGCCCCACATGACCTCACCCAGCCAGCGGCCACGTGCTCCCGCTCCACCAATGGCGGCCGCCCAGGGCCGGGAGGTGGGTTGCTAGGCAACCTCCGCCAGGCGGCGCCCGGGCCTACACTGTCCGGGCCTACAGTGTCGGGGCCTACAGTGTCGGGGCCTACAGTGTCCGGGCCTACAGTGTCGGGGCCTACAGTGTCCCGGGCCTACAGTGTCCCGGCCTACAGTGTCCCGGGCCTACAGTGTCCGGGCCTACAGTGTCCCGGGCCTACAGTGTCGGGGCCTACAGTGTCGGGGCCTACAGTGTCCGGGCCTACAGTGTCCAGGCCTACTGCGTCCGGGCCTACAGCGCCCCGGCCTACAGTGTGCAGGCCTACAGTGTCCGGGCCTACAGCGTCTGTGCCTGCAGCGCCCCCCCCCCCGCCAGGCCTAATACGGGACAAGGGCGGTCCCGTACGGGACGAACCAATTTCGCCCAAAATACGGGATGTCCCGGCTAATATGGGACAGTTGGCAACCCTAGTAGACAGGTACACCAAGCCAATTAACCTACAAACCTACACGTCTTTGGAGTATGGGAGGAAACCGAAGATCTCGGAGAAAACCCGTCTGTCCCTCTCTCTCTGTCTCTCTGTCTCTCTGTCTCTGTCTCTCTGTCTCTCTGTCTCTCTGTCTCTCTGTCTCTCTGTCTCTGTCTCTGTCTCTGTCTCTCTCTCTCTGCAAGATAGACTTACGAGAGGGCACAGATTCAAGGTGAGGGGGGCAAAGTTGGCAGGGCAGGTCTATACGTAGTGAAAGGTAGTGAATGCCTGGTACATCCTGCTGTGGGTGATGGTTGAAACAGATACGATAAGTGACATTTCAGTGCGTTTTAAATAGGATTATTGATATGGAGGCTTATCAATTATGTGGAGGTGGATAATAATAATATTAATAATCCTTTATTCTTCCCACAATGGGGAATTTTGCAAGTCTGCAGCAGCAAAGTGGATAGCAAAAACAAATAAGCATTCATTAAAAAATAAAATGACGTTAATTACTATAAGCGATTGTCTTGGCATCATGTTCGGCACAGGCATTGTGGGCCGAAGGGCCTGTTCCTGAGCTGTGCTGTTCTACGATCTACGGGTATAAACAATGGCGGAATGGCGGGGCTGTCGTATGTTGAAAGACTGGAGCGACTAGGCTTGTATACACTGGAATTTAGAAGGATGAGGGGGGATCTTATTGAAACATATAAGATAATTAGGGGATTGGACACATTAGAGGCAGGAAACATGTTCCCAATGTTGGGGGAGTCCAGAACAAGGGGCCACAGTTTAAGAATAAGGGGGTAGGCCATTTAGAACGGAGATGAGGAAGAACTTTTTCAGTCAGAGAGCGGTGAAGGTGTGGAATTCTCTGACTCAGAAGGCAGTGGAGGCCAGTTCGTTGGATGCTTTCAAGAGAGAGCTGGATAGAGCTCTTAAGGATAGCGGAGTGAGGGGGTATGGGGAGAAGGCAGGAACGGGGTACTGATTGAGAGTGATCAGCCACGATCGCATTGAATGGCGGTGCGTACAGGCTCGAAGGGCTGAATGGCCTACCTGAAGGGCACCTATTGTCTATTGTCTATTGTCTAATGGTTCTCATCGACCAACGCCAACCAATCGGCCCGTTGTCTCACTGTGGGGCCTTGTTTAGTTGTGTTTAGTTTTCGACATCCAGCGCGGAAACAGGCCCTTCGGCCCACCGAGTCGGCGCCGTCCAGCGATCCTCGCGCACTAACACTATCCTACGCACACAGCAGGGGGACAAGTTTACAATTTTAACCAAGCCAATTAACTTGCATTGGAGGATGGCGGGACTTGCCAGGCGAGGAAAGATTGGAAAGACTGGGCTTGTATTCACCGGAGCTTAGTAGGATGAGAGGGGGATCTGGTGGAGACGTATACAATTATAAAAGGACTGGACAAGCTAGATGCAGGGAAAATGTTCCCAATGTTGGGGGAGTCCAGAACCAGGGGCCACACACACAGTCTAAGAATAAAGGGGAGGCCTCAGTTTAAAACTAAGATGAGAAAAACCTTTTCCCACCCAGAGAATTTGTTGTGAATTTGTGGAATTCTCTGCCGCAGAGGGCAGTTGAGGCCAATTCACTGGATGAATTAAAAAGAGAGTTAGATAGAGCTCTAGGGGCTAGTGGAATCAAGGGGTATGGGGAGAAGGCAGGCACGGGTTACTGATTGTGGATGATCAGCCATGATCACAGTGAATGGTGGTGCTGGCTCGAAGGGCCAAATGGCCTCCTCCTCCTCCTGCACCTATTGTCTATGTTTCCGTGTTTCTATGAAACGGGAGCTCCCGGAGAAAACCCACGTGAATCACGATGAGGATAAACAATAGATAATAGACAATAGGTGCAGGAGGAGGCCATTCGGCCCTCCGAGCCAGCACCAAAGAAGGTACAAACTCCGTGCAGGCAGCACACGTAGTCGGGATGGATCCCGGGTTTCTGGCGCTGTAAGGTAGCAATACCTTCCCTGCCCTGTAGGGGGGAACTTGGTAATTGGGCTGTGCTGCCAAGGCCATTGGTTCGGGCGTTGGGCGTAGATTTGCCTGGGATAACCTCCCTTGACCTCCCCCCCCCCCCCCACCCCCTCTGCTCTCCTTCCCAGCATGCAGCGGGGAGTACGCGGAGCCCGACCTCACCAAGATGGCGGCGCAGGCGGGCTGCCCCAACAGCGTGCCCCACTACGCCGAGGCCGACATCATCAACCTGCAGGGGGTGACGGGGAACAACACCTACGCCGTGCCGGCCCTGGCCGTGGACGCGCCGGCCGGCAAGGACGTCGCCGTCAGCGAGTTTCCCCGCCAACGCCTGATCTTCCGCGAGAAGCTGGGGGAGGGGCAGTTCGGGGAGGTGAGTAGATGAGGGGACGGGGGGGGAGGGGGAGGGGGAGGGTAGGGTAATGCGCGGGGCGGATCGCCGTCAACGGGTGCCGTGAGATCACCAGCGCGCCGGCAATAGGAGCGGAATGAGGCCATTCGGCCCATCGAACCAAGTCCCATCGGAACGGAGAACGAGCAGCCCGGTATTTGGCGAACTGAGGCGCTGTTCTCCGAAGCGCCCGTGTCGAAACCCACGGCAGAACTTGAGGTGAAGGAGTTTTTGGTGCAAAGCTACTAGAGGAGCAAGATAGACCACTCGACCCCTAAAAAACGCCATATGTCACGGCGCCATTTTAGTAGGCAAACCTGCAGAAACATTTAAAAAGAAAAATAACAACAATCTGTGAGTTGACAGATGAGATATATTCTGCATTTTAATGGTATCATCACACATACTGTTCCCCCAAAACACTGATTACACTGCGAGAGGCGGGTTTTGCTTACTAAAATGGCTCCTTTGGGTACTACACCAGTATCTGCACAGCGGGTTTTTGCTTACTAAAATGGCTCCTTTGGGTACTACACTTCAGTATCTGCACGGCGGGTTTTTGCTTACTAAAATGGCTCCTTTGCTGACTACACTTCAGTATCGGCACGGCGGGTTTTGCTTACTAAAATGGCATCTTTGGGTACTACACTTCAGTATCGACACGGCGGGTTCTGCTTACTAAAATGGCTCCTTTGGGTACTACACTTCAGTATCGGCACGGCGGGTTTTGCTTACTAAAATGGCATCTTTGGGTACTACACTTCAGTATCGACACGGCGGGTTTTGCTTACTAAAATGGCATCTTTGGGTACTACACTTCAGTATCGACACGGCGGGTTCTGCTTACTAAAATGGCTCCTTTGGGTACTGCACTTCAGTATCGGCACGGTGGGATTTGCTTATTAAAATGGCTCCTTTGGGTACTACACCAGTATCGGCAGGGCGGGTTTTGCTTACTAAAATGGCTCCTTTGGGTACTGCACTTCAGTATCGGCACGGTGGGTTCTGCTTACTAAAATGGCTCCTTTGGGTACTACACTTCAGTATAGGCACGGTGGGTTTTGCTTACTAAAATGGCTCCTTTGGGTAGGACACTTCAGTATCGGCATGGCGGGTTTTGCTTACTAAAATGGCTCCTTTGCGTACTATACTTCAGTATCGGCACGGCGGGTTTTGCTTACTAAAATGGCTCCCTTGGGTACTACACTTCAGCACAGGCGATTTCAACGGAGTGGTCCATCTTGTTCCTCTGGTATCTTTGGTTAGGAGAGTGCTTGCAGAAGCCGTGCCCGCGTTTAGCAGCGACTGGGGATCGAACCCGGGTCACCGGCGCTGCAAGCGCTGTAAGACAGCAACTCTACCGCTGTGCTAGTTTAGTTCAGTTTCATTGAGTGTTATAGAGTGTCACAGTGTGGGAGGTCTTGTATTCACTGGAGTTTAGAAAGGCTGAGAGGGGGATCTTATAGACACGTATAAAATCGTAATAGGACCGGACAAGCTAGACGCAGGAAAAGTGTTCCCAATGTTGGGGGAGTCCAGAACCAGGGGCCACACACACAGTCAAAGAATAAAGGGGAGGCCGTTTAAAACTGAGGTGAGAAGAAAACGTTTTCACCCCAGAGAGTTGTGAATTTTGACCCATACAGTCTTTCCAGGTGAGGCAGAGGTTCACCTGCACCTCCTCCAACCTCATCTACTGTGTCCGCTGTTCCAGGTGTCAACTTCTCCGCGTCGGCGAGACCGAGCGCAGGCTCGGCGATCGTTTCGCTCAACACCTCCGCTCAGTCCGTCTCAACCGACCTGATCTCCCCGTGGCTCAGCACCTCAACTCCCCCTCCCACTCCCACACTGACCTTTCAGTCCTGGGCCTCCTCCATTGTCAGAGTGAGAGGCCCAGCGCAAATTGGAGGAACAGCACCTCATATTTCGCTTGGGCAGCTTACACCCCAGCGGTATCAACATTGACTCCTCTAACTTCAGATAGTCCCTGCTTTCCCCTCTCTATCCCCTCCCCCTTCCCAGTTCTCCCACTAGTCTTCCTGTCTCCGACTGCATCCTATCTCTGTCCCGCCCCCCGTCCCCTGACATCAGTCTGAAGAAGGGTCTCGACCCGAAACGTCACCCATTCCTTCTCTCCAGAGATGCTGCCTGACCCGCTGAGTTACTCCGGCATTTTGTGTCTGTGCTGAGAAGGTTCGAGTCGTGTGCGGTTTTTAGATTTCAACAGGGTCATTCAGTTGAACAGCACAGGAAAAGGCCCTTCGGCCCATCAGGGGAGGAATAGATCGGGTAGACGCACTTGCCCAGAGTAGGGGGAATCGAGGACCAGAGGACATGGGTTCAAGGTGAAGGGGAAAAGATTTAATAGGGAATCTGAGGGGGTAACGTTTCCACACAGAGGGTGGTGGGTGTGTGGAACGAGCTGCCGGAGGAGGTAGGGGCAAAAAAAAAACTGCAGATGATGGTTTAAATCGAAGGTAGACACAAACTGCTGGAGTAACTCAGCGGGTCAGGCGGCATCTCTGGAGAGAAGGAATGGGTGACGTTTCGGATCGAGACCCTTCTTCAGTCTGATGGCAGGGGGTTGAGGCTGAGACTATCCCAACGTTTAAGAAACAGTTGGACAGGTACATGGATTGGACTAGGTTTGGAGGGATATGGACCAAGCGCGGGCAGGTGGGACTAGGGTAGACAATAGACAATAGGTGCAGGAGGAGGCCATTCGGCCCTTCGAGCCTGTACGCACCGCCATTCAATGTGATCATGGATGATCATTCTCAATCAGTACCCCGTTCCTGCCTTCTCCCCGTACCCCCTGACTCCGCTATCCTTAAGAGCTCTATCTAGCTCTCTCTTGAATGCATTCAGAGAATTGGCCTCCACTGCCCTCTGAGGCAGAGAATTCCACAGATTCACCACTCTTTGACTGAAAAAGTTTTTCCTCATCTCAGTTCTAAATGGCCTACTACCCCTTATTCTTAAACTGTGTGTGGCCCCTGGTTCTGGACTCCCCCAACATTGGGAACATGTTTCCTGCCTCTAACGTGTCCAACCCCTTAATAATCTTATACGTTCCGATAAGATCCCCTCTCATCCTTCTAAATTCCAGTGTATACAAGCCTAGTCGCCCCAGCCTTTCAACATATGACAGTCCCGCCATTCCGGGACTTTGTTGGGCGGTGTGGGCGAGTTGGGCCGAAGGGCCTGTTTCCGCGCTGTGTCACACTCTGACTGTGTGTCGGTGCTATCGGCTGTGCCTATCCGTCTATGTTAGTTAACCCCTGTTGTTCCTGCAATGGGCGGGTTGGCACCAATTTGGTATCTGTCCTTGCCGCAGGTTCACCTGTGTGAGGTGGATAACCCCCAGGAGCTGGAAGGCCTGGGTTTCCCGCTCAACCTCCGGAAAGGCCGCCCCCTGATGGTGGCAGTGAAAATGCTGCGCTCGGACGCCACCAAAAACGCCAGGTAGGTGGGCACTCCCTCCCCCTGCGGTCAAAGTCGGCCTCTACTCTTCGCTGGCACTTAGTGTGAGAGGCAGGGGTTGCCAACTTCCTCACTCCCAAATAAGGGACAAAAGGTGATGTCACCGCCCCCGCGACCCCCCCCCCCCCCACGTGACATCACCCAGCCAGCGGCCACGTGCTCCCGCTCCACCAACGGCGGTCGCCCGGGCTGGGAGGCGGGTTTCTACGCAAGCTCTGTTAGGTGGCGCCCGGGACTCCGGGCCTACAATGTCTGGGCCTGCAGCGACCGGCCCTACAGCGTCCGGGCCTACACTGTCCGGGCCTACACTGTCCGGGCCTACACTGTCCGGGCCTACACTGTCCGGGCCTACAGCGTCGGGGCTTACACTGTCCGGGCTTACACTGTCCGGGCTTACACTGTCCGGGCTTACACTGTCCGGGCCTACACTGTCCGGGCCTACACTGTCGGGGCCTACACTGTCCGGGCTTACACCTTCCGGGCCTACACTGTCCGGGCCTACACTGTCCGGGCCTACACTGTCCGGGCCTACACTGTCCGGGCCTACACTGTCCGGGCCTACAGCGTCCGGGCCTACAGCGTCCGGGCCTACAGTGTCGGGGCCTACAGCGCCCCCCAGGCCTAATCCAGGACAAGGTCGGTCCCATACGGGACAAACCAATTTAGCCCAAAGTACGGGATGTCCCGGCTAATACGGGACAGTTGGCAACCCCTGTGAGAGGGGATGAAGAAAGGTCCCGACCCAAAACATCGCCCATCCTTTTCCTCCAGAGATGCTGGCTGACCCGCCCAGTTACTCCAGCACTATGTGCCGAAGTTGGACTCGTGTTAAGTTGAATGACTCACTGATAGTTCAAGATCGCATGTCCCTCGCTACAGTGAAATGCTTTGCTTTGCAAACAACCCTGTAAAAATTACAGAGCTGACCTCAATAGACAATAGACAATAGGTGCAGGAGGAGGCCATTCGGCCCTTCGAGCCTGTACGCACCGCCATTCAATGTGATCACGGCTGATCATTCTCAATCAGTACCCCGTTCCTGCCCTCTCCCCATACCCCCTGACTCCGCTATCCTTAAGAGCTCTATCTAGCTCTCTCTTGAATGTATTCAGAGAATTGGCATCCACTGCCCTCTGAGGCAGAGAATTCCACAGATTCACAACTCTCTGACCGAAAAAGTTTTTCCTCGTCTCCGTTCTAAATGGCCGACCCCTTATTCTTAAACTGTGGCCCCTGGTTCTGGACTCCCCCAACATTGGGAACATGTTTCCTGCCTCTAACGTGTCCAATCCCTTTATAATCTTACAGGTTTCGATAAGATCCCCTCTCATCCTTCTAAATTCCAGTGTATACAAGCCCAGTCGCTCCAGCCTTTCAACATACGACAGTCCCGCCATCCCGGGAATTAACCTCGTGAACCTACGCTGCACGCCCTCCATAGCAAGAATGTCCTTCCTCAAATTTGGAGACCAAAGCTGCACACAGTACTCCAGGTGCGGTCTCACCGGGGCCCTGTACAACTGCAGAAGGACCTCTTTGCTCCTATACTCAACTCCTCTTGTTATGAAGGCCTCACCTTGGTAGTACACACGTGTTGAATAAGTTACATGTTGTGGGTTATCACAGGGTGGGTGATAAATGTGTGGGTCACATGATGTGTAGGATTACATGATGTGTGAAGAAGGGTCTCGGCCCGAAACATGGCCCATTCCTTCTCTCCAGAGATGCTGCCTGACCCGCTGAGTTACTCCAGCACTCTGTGTCCACCCATTCCTTCTCTCCAGAGATGCTGCCTGACCCGCTGAGTTACTCCAGCACTCTGTGTCCACCCATTCCTTCTCTCCAGAGATGCTGCCTGACCCTCTGAGTTACTCCAGCATTTTGAATTGAATTGAATTGAATGGAGTACGTTTATTGGCCAAGTATGTGCACATACAAGGAATGTGCTCCGCTCACAAGTAACAACACAACATGTGAGTGAAATGAACCAGGGCAAAAAGAGACGGCAGACTTTTGGCTGTTGGGTAGAGCTACTACACGTGGAAAAAAAAGCTGCTTTTATGTCTGGCTGTATCACAGAGTGCTGGAGTAACTCAGCGGGTCGGGCAGCATCTGTGGAGAACACGGGTAGGTGACGTTTCACAGAGTGCCGGAGTAACTCAGCGGGTCGGGCAGCATCTGTGGAGAACGTGGATGGGTGACGTTTCACAGAGTGCCGGAGTAACTCAGCGGGTCGGGCAGCATCTGTGGAGAACACGGGTAGGTGACGTTTCACAGAGTGCCGGAGTAACTCAGCGGGTCGGGCAGCATCTGTGGAGAGAAGGAACGGGCGACGTTTTGGGTCGAGACCCTTCTTCAGACCCCACCACAACCTATGTCTGGCTTTGTCAGTCCGGAGATGCCTTCCAGAGGGAAGAGTTTGTGGGGAGGGTGAGAGAGGTGGGAGCCGATGTTGCTTGCTCGCTCGCTTCCTGGCCCTTCGTCGATGGGGAGGGGGGGGGAGGGGGAGGGGAGGGGGGGGAAGGTTGTGGCCAACGATCACCTCGGACGACCCATCGCTCGACCTGTGGGTTCCGCGGCGCGGGGCTACGTGAATTGCGGACGGCTTTCTGACTGACCCCCCCCTCCCTGTTCCTTCCCCCCTCCCTTCCCCGTTCCCGACGGCAGGAACGACTTTCTGAAGGAGGTGAAGATCATGTCCCGGCTGAATGACCCGGACATTATCCGTCTGCTGGGCGTGTGCGTCCGGGACGACCCGCTGTGCATGATCACGGAGTACATGGAGAACGGAGACCTCAACCAGTTCCTGGCCCTCCACGAGCTGGGAGACAAGTTTGCCACGGCCAGCGACGTCCCCTGTATCAGGTGAGACCCCCCCCCTCCTCCCCTCACCCTCCCAGTCAACACACAACAGATGCTCTGACCCCAGTCGTCTGGCCAGAACAACTTGGCCCCTTGTCAAAGTGGCTCAGGTCTTTACTCCTGCCCATTTCTCCTGCCAACCAACACGTCAACTTCAAGAACCGACTGTTCACTTCCTGCCCAATATATCCCACCCCTCGACAGGTGCCACTGTGACGAGATAACCAATGGTATTCACTTCGCCTGTCAGTGGTGCAGGAGTAGGCCATTCGTAATAGGTGCAGGAGGAGGCCATTCGACCCTTCGAGCCAGCACCGCCATTCACCGCGATCATGGCTGATCATCCACAATCAATTCCAGAGTCTACAAGCCCAGTCGCTCCAGTCTTTCAATGTACGACAGTCCCGCCATTCGGGAATTAACCTAGTAAACCTACGCTGCACGCCCTCCATAGCAAGTTCCTGCCCTCTCCCCCCATACCCCCCTGACTCCGCTATCATTCAGAGCTCTGTCTGTCTAGCTCTCTCTTGAAAGCATCCAGATAATTGGCCTCCACTGCCTTCTGAGGCAGAGAATTCCACAGATTCACCACTCTCTGAGTGAAAAAGGTTTTTCCTCATCTCCGTTCTAAATGGCCGACCCCTTATTCTTAAACTGTGTGTGGCCCCTGGTTCTGGACTCCCCCAACATCGGGAACATGTCTAGCGAGTCCAATCCCTTAATAATCTTATACGCTTCAATAAGATCCCCTCTCATCCTTCTAAATTCCAGAGTATACAAGCCCAGTCGCTCCAGTCTTTCAACATACGACAGTCCCGCCATCCCGCGAATTAACCTAGTAAACCTACGCTGCACGCCCTCAATAGCAAGAATGTCCTTCCTCAAATTTGGAGGCCAAAACTGCACACAGTACTCCAGGTGCGGTCTCACTAGGGGCCCTGTACAACTGCAGAAGGACCTCTGCTCCTATACTCAAACTAGGAGACCAAAACTGCACACAGTACTCCAGGTGCAGTCTCACTAGGGCCCTGTACAACTGCAGAAGGACCTCTTTGCTCCTGTACTCAACTCCTCTTGTTATGAAGGCCAACATGCCACTGGCCCGGAATTAGGCCATCGAGTCTGGCCCACATTTCCATCGTGGCTGATCTATCTCTCTCTCTCTTAACCCCATTCTCCTGCCTCTCTCCCCATAACCCCTGACATCCCGGACTAATCAAATTTCTTTGGTATCGCAAAATGCCGGAGCAACTCAGCGGGTCGGGCAGCATCTCTGGAGAGAAGGAACGGGTGACGTTTTGGGTCGAGATTCTTCTTCAGTCTGAAGAAGGGTCTCGACCCGAAACGTCGCCCATTCCTTCTCTCCGGAGATGCTGCCTGACCCGCTGAGTCGCTCCGGCATTTTGTGATCCACCTTCGATTTGTACCGGCACCTGCAGTTATTTTCCTACTCAAATTTCTTTCGGCAAAGAGGGTGGTGAATCTGTGGAATTAGCGACAACTCTCTCCTCTCAACCCCCCGCTCCTCCCGCCTTCTCCCCATTAGTCTCGACCCCGAATTAGTCACCCGTTACCCTTCCCTCCCGAGATGCTGCCCAAAGATACTAGAGGAACAAGATGGACCACTCCGTTGAAATCGCAGTGCAGCACGCAAAGGCGCCATTTTAGTAAGCGAAACCCCGCCTCTCGCAGTGTGATCAGTGTTGTGACTGAACAGTATGTGTGATGACACCGTTGTAAAGCAGAATATATCTCATCTATCAACCCACAGGTTGTTGTTATTTTTCTTTGTAAATGTTTCTGCAGGTTTCTGCTTACTAAAATGGCGGCTTGACGTACAACGGGTCGTTAGGGACGAGTGGTCTATCTTGCTCCTCTGGTATCCTTGACGCCCAGTTTCTGCTTACTAAAATGGCGGCTTGACGTACAACGGGTCGTTAGGGACGAGTGGTCTATCTTGCTCCACTGGTATCCTTGACGCCCAGTTTCTGCTTACTAAAATGGTGGCCTGACGTAGAACGGTCATTAGGGACGAGTGGTCTATCTTGCTCCTCTGGTATCCTTGACGCCCAGTTTCTGCTTACTAAAATGGCGGCTTGACGTAGAACGGTCGTTAGGGACGAGTGGTCTATCTTGCTCCACTGGTATCCTTGACGCCCAGTTTCTGCTTACTAAAATGGCGACCTGACGTACAACGGTCGTTAGGGACGAGTGGTCTATCTTGCTCCACTAGTATCCTTGACGCCCAGTTTCTGCTTACTAAAATGGCGGCTTGACGTACAAACGGTCGTTAGGGACGAGTGGTCTATCTTGCTCCTCTGGTATCCTTGACGCCCAGTTTCTGCTTACTAAAATGGCGGCTTGACGTACAGCGGTCGTTGGGGACGAGTGGTCTATCTTGCTCCTCTGGTATCCTTGACGCCGCCGGTCCCGCTGAGATACTCCAGCGTTCATGCATTCTACCTTCTCCCCCCCCCGTCCGTTGTATCTCCTCAGCTACCCCAGCCTGGTGCACATGGCCGGCCAGATCGCCTCGGGCATGAAGTACCTGGCCTCCATGAACTTTGTCCACCGCGACCTGGCCACCCGCAACTGCCTGGTGGGGGAGAACTACGCCATCAAGATCGCCGACTTCGGGATGAGCCGCAACCTGTACGCCGGCGACTACTACCGGATCCAGGGCCGAGCTGTGCTCCCCATCCGATGGATGGCCTGGGAGAGCATTCTGCTGGTGAGCTGGTGGCCAGAGCCAGAGGGGTGGGGGGGTTAGTGTGGGAGGAGTCAGTGGGGGGGGGGGGGTCAGTGTGGGAGGAGTCAGTGGGAGGGGTCAGTGGGGGGAGTCAATGGGGGGGTCAGTGGGGGTCAGTGGGAGGAGTCAATGGGAGGAGTCAGTTGGGGGGGGTCAGTGGGAGGGGTCAGTGGGGGGGGGTCAGTGGGGGGAGGGTCAGTGAGGGGAGGAGTAAGTGAGGGGGGTCAGTGGGAGGAGTCAGTGGGGGGGGGTCAGTGGGAGGAGTCAGTGGAGGGGGGGGTCAGTGGAGGGGGGGAGTCAGTGGGGGGGGGGTTAGTGTGGGAGGAGTCAGTGGGGGGGGTCA
>NC_135971.1:13540902-13569402 GCF_053455715.1 Rhinoraja longicauda | reverse complement strand
TGGGAGAGTTGGCGCTCTGGGAGTGTTGACGCTCTGGGACAGTTGGCGCTCTGGGAGAGTTGGACAGTTGACGCTCTGGGAGAGTTGGCGCTCTGGGACAGTTGGCGCTCTGGGAGAGTTGGCGCTCTCGGACAGTTGGCGCTCTGGGAGAGTTGGCGCTCTGGGAGAGTTGGTGCTCTGGGACAGTTGGAGAGTTAGCGCTCTTGGATAGTTGACGCTCGGGATAGTGGCGCTCTGGGAGAGTTGGAGAGTTGACGCTCTGGGACAGTTGCGCTCTGGGACAGTTGTCGCTCTGGGACAGTTGTCGCTCTGGGACAGTTGGCGCTCTCGGAGAGTTGGCGCTCTCGGAGTTGGCGCTCTGGGACAGTTGGCGCTCTGGGAGAGTTGGCGCTCTGGGACAGTTGGAGAGTTGGCGCTCTGGGAGAGTTGACGCTCTGGGATAGTTGGCGCTCTGGGACAGTTGGAGAGTTGGTGCTCTGGGATAGTTGACGCTCTGGGACAGTTGACGCTCTGGGAGAGTTGACGCTCTGGGACAGTTGTCGCTCTGGAACAGTTGACGCTCGGGGAGAGTTGACGCACTGGGAGAGTTGACGCTCTGGGACAGTTGGCGCTCTGGGAGAGTTGGCACTCTGGGAGAGTTGGAGAGTAGATGCTCTGGGACAGTTGGCGCTCTGGGAGAGTTGGTGCTCTGGGACAGTTGGCGCTCTGGGAGAGTTGGCGCTCTGGGAGAGTTGGAGAGTAGACGCTCTGGGACAGTTGGCGCTCTGGGTGAGTTGACGCTCTGGGACAGTTGGCGCTCTGGGAGAGTTGACGCTCTGGGACAGTTGGCGCTCTGGGACAGTTGGCGCTCTGGGACAGTTGGCGCTCTGGGAGAGTTGGCGCTCTGGGAGAGTTGGAGAGTTGACGCTCTGGGAGAGTTGACGCTCTGGGAGAGTTGACGCTCTGGGAGAGTTGACGCTCTGGGAGAGTTGACGCTCTGGGACAGTTGACGCTCTGGGACAGTTGGGGCTCTAGGAGAGTTGACGCTCGGCTTTGTTTTATTTTCGCAGGGGGAAGCAGCGGGTCATTCACCGTGAGTCAGGGCCGGTCCAGGATAGACGCGGCCTTGGGCCAAACCGTCCTCATGACCTGCGCCCACACGGCCAAGCGCTCCGGAGGTGTCGCCCTCTACAGCTGGCACAGGAACGGCGAGCGAGTCTCCAACGAAACGCCGGCGTACGCGGGGCGCGTCGACGGGCCGCGGCGAGACGGCCGCTCTCACGCCTCCCTGCGCCTGGCGGACGTGAGGGAGAGCGACTCTGGCGTTTATCACTGCAGGGTGTGGATCCACCCACTGGGCCAGGCTGAGGGGGAAGGCGTGAGCCTGGAGGTGAACGCGGCAGGTGAGTGGTTTATCCGCGCGGGCGGGCAGCGTCCGTGGAGAACGCGGGCGGGTGCATCCCATCCTGCGATCGCCAACACCGGGCGGCGCGGCGGGCACGGTAGAGCTGCTTCCTCGCCGCGCCGGAGACACGGGTTCCATCCCGACCCCAGAACAGAGCTCAGTCTGAAGAAGGGTCTCGTCCTGAAACGTCACCCGTTCCTTCTCTCCAGAGATGCTGCCTGACCCGCTGAGTTACTCCAGCATTTTGTGATGCCTTCGGTTTGTACCTGCATCTGCAGTTATTTACCTACAGAACAGAGTTTGTACGTTTCTACCCAAGACCTGCATGGGCTTTCTCCGGGTGCTCCGGTTTCCTCCCACACCCCCCAAGACGTACAGTACAGGTTTGCAGGCTGACTGGCTTGGTACAATTATAAATCGTGCAGCGTAGGTTCACCAGGGATGGCAGGACTGTCATATGAGTAAAGAGGTCCTTCTGCAGTTGTACAGGGCCCTGGTGAGACTGCACCTGGAATACTGTGTGCAGTTTTGGTCTCCAAATTTAAGGAAGGATATTCTTGCTATTGAGGGCGTGCAGCGTAGGTTTACTAGGTTAATTCCCGGAATGGCAGAACTGTCATATGAGGAAAGAGATCCTACTGCAGTCGTACAGGGCCCTAGTGAGACCGCACCTGGAGTACTGTGTGCAGTTTTGGTCTCCTAATTTCAGGAAGGGCGTCCTTGCTATTGAGGCAGTGCAGCGTAGGTTCACCAGGTTAATCCCCGGGTTGGTGGGACTGTCATATGATGGGCTTGTATTCACTAGAGTTTAGAAGGATGAGAGGGGGATCTTATAGAGACGTATAAAATTATAAAGGGACTGGACAAGCTAGACGCAGGAAAAATGTTCCCAATGTTGGGGGAGTCCAGAACCAGGGGCCACACACACAGTCTAGTCTTAGAATAAAGGGGAGGCCATTTAAAACTGAGTGGCAGTTGAGAAGAAACTTTTTCACCCAGAGAATTTGTTGTGAATTTGTGGGATTCTCTGCCACAGAGGGCAGTGGAGGCCAAATCACTGGATGGATTTAAGAGAGAGTTAGATAGAGCTCTAGGGGCTGGTGGAATCAAGGGATATGGGGAGAAGGCAGGCACGGGTTACTGATTGTGGATGATCAGCCATGATCACAATGAATGGCGGTGCTGGCTCGAAGGGCCAAATGGCCTCCTCCTGCACCTATTTTCTATGTCTCCATGTGTCTATGTCCCGAGTGTGTGTTGGATAGTGTTCGTGTGCGGGGATCGCTGGTCGGCGCGGTTCCGATGGGCCGAAGGGCCTGTGTTTGCGTCGTTACTCTAAACTAAACTAAACTAAAAATTAGCCTATTGGGGAACCTCCCTGTCTAAGGTCATCTGTTACCAGCCCTGATTTATCTTGGTCTTTTCTTGCTTCCAGTACCACTAGGGTTGCCAACTGTCCCTTATTAGCCGGGACATCCCATATTATGGGCTAAATTGGTTTGGCCCGTAAGGGACCACTCTTGTCCCGTATTAGGCCCTGGGGGCGCTGTAGGCCTGGACATTGTAGGCCCGGACGCAGTGGGCCCGGATACTGTAGGCCCGGACAGTGTAGGCCCGGACACTGCAGGCCCGGACAGTGTAGGCCCGGACAGTGTAGGCCCGGACTGTGTAGGCCCGGACACTGTAGGCTCGGACACTGTAGGGCCCTGACACTGTAGGGCCCGGACACTGTAGGCCCGGACACTGTAGGCCCGGACACTGTAGGCCCGGACACTGTAGGCCCGGACACTGTAGGCCCGGACACTGTAGGGCCCGGACACTGTAGGCCCGGACACTGTAGGCCCGGACGCAGTAGGCCCGGACATTGTAGGTCCGGACAGTGTAGGTCCGGACACTGTAGGCCCGGACGCTGTAGGCCCGGACACTGTAGGCCCAGACAGCGTAGGCCCTTCTGTAGGCCCGGACGCTGTAGGCCCGGACACTGTAGGGCCCGGACACTGTAGGCCTGGACGCTGTAGGCCCGGAGGCCCGTGCACCGCCTAACGGAGGTTGGGTATTGGTGGAGCGGGAGCACATGGCCGCTGGCTGGGTGAGGTCACGTGGGGGGCGGGGCGGTGACGTCACCTTTTGTCCCTTATTTGGGAGTGAGATAGTTGGCAACCGCTACTCCAGTACCACCCTCCCCACCCCTTCTCCCATGAGTCTGCAGAATGGTCCCGACCTGAAGCGTCACTGACAGTCTCCATTTTCCCCATGACCGCTGAGTTACTCGGTCAACGTTGTGCCTACCTCCGGTGGAAAAACCAGCATCTGAGGTTCATTTCCTACACAATGATAAACTGTTCGGATCCGCCCGCAAGTAGCTTTTGGGCTGGACTGGCCCTGAGGGGCCGAATGGCCCGTTCCCGTTGGCAGGTTCTCAGCTGTTGTCCTCTCCACAGGGAAGATGAAAAATGTCAGCTTTCTCCTGCTGGTCCTGGGGTTGTCGGTCGTGTTGGAAGGCTGCATCCTTCTCGCCAGCGTCCTCCTCTACAGGCAATCCCGCAGACCTAAACGTAAGGACCATTAACTATTTAACTCCAACTCAGTAGGTCAATGTGTCACACACTATCGTTTCCCCCTATGGGACTGGATGGGACAGTGTGTCACACACTATCGTTTCCCCCTATGGGACTGGATGGGACAGTGTGTCACACACTATCCCTTCCCCCTATGGGACTGGATGTCACACACTATCCTTTCCCCTATGGGACTGGATGGGACAGTGTGTCACACACTATCGTTTCCCCCTATGGGACTGGATGGGTCAGTGTGTCACACACTATCCCTTCCCCCTATGGGACTGGATGGGACAGTGTGTCACACACTATTGTTTCTCCCCTCTCGGACTTGTTGGGTCAGTGTGTCACACACTATCCTTAACCCGCTCTTGGACTTATGGGGATAGGGGGTATGGGGCGAAGGCAGGAACGGGGTACTTATTGAGAGTGATCAGCCATGATCACATTGAATGGCGGTTCTGGCTCGAAGGGCTGAATGGCCTCCTCCTGCACCTATTGTCTATTGTCTATTGACTTGTTGGGTCAGTGTGTCACACACTATCCTCCCCCCCCTCCTCTGGGACTTGTTGGGTCAGCGTGTCACACACTATCCTCCCCCCCCCCCCCCCCCTCCTCTGGGACTTGTTGGGTCAGTGTGTCACACACTATCCTCCCCCCCCTCCTCTGGGACTTGTTGGGTCAGCGTGTCACACACTATCGTTTCCCTCTCTGGGACATCTTGGGTCAGTGTGTCACACACTATCCTCCCCCCCCTCCTCTGGGACTTGTTGGGTCAGTGTGTCACACACTATACTTTCCCCTTATGGGACTGGATGGGACAGTGTGTCATACACTATTGGGTCAATGTGTCACACACTATCATTTCCTCCCTCTGGGACTGGATGGGTCAGTGTGTCACACACTATCGTTTCCCCCTTTGGTACTTGTTGGGTCAGTGTGTCACACATTATCCCTTCCCCTTAGGGGACTGGATGGGACAGTGTGTCACACACTATTGTTCCCCCCCCCCTGGGACTTGTTGGGTCAATGTGTCACACACTATCATTCCCCCCCCCCCCCCCCTCCTCTGGGACTTGTTGAGTCAGTGTGTCACACACCACCCCTTCCCCCTCTGGGACTTGTTGGGTCAGTGTGTCACACACTATGTAGAGGGTGTGAGCTACAGGGAGAGGTTGAGCAGGCTGGGTCTCTATTCCATGGAGCGCAGGAGGATGAGGGGTGATCTTATAGAGGTGTACAAAATCACGAGAGGAATAGATCGGGTAGACGCACAGAGTCTCTTGCCCAGAGTAGGGGAAATGAGGACCAGAGGGCATAGGTTCAAGGGGAAGGAGAAAAGATTTAATAGGAATCTGAGGGGTAACGTTTTCACGCAGAGGGTGGTGGGTGTATGGAGCGAGCTGGCAGAGGAGGTAGTTGAGGTTGGGACCATCCCAACGTTTAAGAAACAGTTGGACAGGTACATGGATAGGACGGGTTTGGAGGGATATGGAGCAGGTGGGACTAGTGTAGCTAGGACATTGTTGGCTAGTGCGGGCAAGTTGGGCCGAAGGGCCTGTTTCCACACTGTGTCACTCTATGACTCTAATATGACTCTAATTAATAAGATTGGAAATTTCTTTCTCTGGAAAGCCAGAAATTGAGGGGTGACCTTAAGGGACGTAGAACATGAAACAGCACAGCACATGAATGGGCCATTCGGCCCACAATGTTTGTGCCAAACACGATGACTGGTTAAACTGGTTCCATCTGCCTGGTCCTTGTGTCTGTAATTGTATCTTTTCTCTTTTTATCTCCTTTATTTCACAGGTACCATTCTGGATCAAAGGTTGGTGGTTACTACACACCTCAACATTAGGTTTAGCACCTCCCCCACCCCTCCCCACTCCCCCCTCCCATCAGGCAAGAGGTACAGAAGTGTAAAAATTAGTGGTTGCCAACTTCCTCACTCCCAAATAAGGGACAAAAGGTGAAGTCACCGCCCCACGCCCCACGTGACCTCACCCAGCCAGCGGCCACGTGCTCCAGCTCCACTACGCAACCTCCGTTAGGCGAACACACTCGGCCCCGCACCCCGAATACACTCCATTAGCCTACACTGTCCGTCCGGGCCTACAGCGGCCCCCGAGCCTACGATGTCTGGGCCTACAGCGCCCCAGGGCCTACAGTGTCCGGGCCTACAGTGTCCGGGCCTATGATGTCCGGGCCTATGGTGTCCGGACCTACATTGTCCGGGCCTACAACGCCCCCGGGTATACATTGCCCGGGCCTACAGTGTCCGGGCCTATAGCGTCCAGGCCTACAGTGCCCCCCCCCCCAGGCCTAATACAGGACAAGGGCGGTCCCATACGGGACAAACAAATTTAGCCCAAAATACGGGATGTCCCGGCTAATACGGGACAGTTGGCAACCCTAGTGAAAACGCACACCTCCAGATTCAGGGACAGTTTCTCCCCGGCTGTTATCAGGCAACTGAACCATCCCACCACAACCAGAGAGCAGTCCTGAACTACCGTCTACCTCATTGGTGACCCTCGGACTATCCTTGATCGGACATTTCTGGCTTTACCTTGCACTGAAAATTATTCCCTTACCATGTATCAGTACGCTGCAAATGGCTGGATTGTAATCATGTGTTGTCTTTCTGCTCACTGGTTAGCACGCAGCAGAAAGCTTTTCACTGTACCTCACATGACAATATACTAAACTAACTGAACTAAGGGACGAGCACAGTTGTTGTGTGAAAGGGCTCATACAGGGATAACTATTCCCTCTTGGACACAGACTGCTGGAGTAACTCAGCGGGTCAGCCAGCATCTCTGGAGAGAAGGAATAGACAATAGACAATAGGTGCAGGCGTAGGCTATTCGGCCCTTCGAGCCTGTACGCACCGCCATTTAATGTAATCATGGCTGATCATTCTCAATCAGTACCCCGTTCCTGCCTTCTCCCCATACCCCCTGACTCCGCTATCCTTAAGAGCTCTATCTAGCTCTCTCATGAATGCATTCAGAGAATTGGCCTCCACTGCCCTCTGAGGCAGAGAATTCCACAGATTCACAACACTCTGACTGAAAAAGTTTTTCCTCATCTCTGTTCTAAATGGCCGACCCCTTATTCTTAAACTGTGTGTGGCCCCTGGTTCTGGACTCCCCCAACATTGGGAACATGTTTCCTGCCTCTAACATGTCCAACCCCTTAATAATCTTATACGTTTCGATAAGATCCCCTCTCATCCTTAGAGAATGAGACGTTTCAGGTTGGGATCCATCTTTGACCCGAAACGTCGCCCATTCCTTCTCTCCAGAGATGCCGGCTAGCCCGCTGAGTTACTCCAGCGTTTGGTGTCTGTGTTTGCCGTGATCCAGCGTCTGTGATTCCTTCCTCCGCTAACTGTTCTCTCTTTATTGCCACAGTTCGGACCCATTCCCCCTGATTGCAACGGCCCCAGGCGGTAAGTGAAGTCAGCGCGTTACCCAGAGCTGGGGGTGCCAACTTTCGGACTCCCAAATAAGGGACACGGGGTGACGTCACCGCCCCGCGCCCCACGTGACCTCACCCAGCCAGCGCCCCAGCCTTTCCAATCCTTCCTCATATGTAGATCAATCGGCTTCTGTAAGTTGTCCTTCGTGGGTGGGATAGAATAGTGTGACCGTCTGGCTATGGCCTGAATGGCAGAAGAGTTGAACCGGTACTTTGGATCTGTCTTCACTGAGGAGGATACAAACAATCTCCCAGGGGTGGGGAGAACAGGGAATGGGGCGGGGCTTCTGTGCAAAGTAGGTGGGCTGGGCGTGCAAATCTGCATACATTAATATGCGCATGATTGATTTTGCAGATGACCCAACTTTACCTGATTTGGACGGCGAGACAGAACTGGTGAGTCCAGTTGCGACAACCCCGCAGCCGATGGCGGGCCCGAGATAAAATCCGGAGAGGCTAGGGGGGGGGGAAATGGCAGACTTAACTCCGTTGACTTTGCAACGGCACAGAGGTGGAAAGTGGATCTGCAACGGGCGTTAAATACATTGGCGGGATCTCCGGGTAAGGGCGGTCGCGGTGGCGCGGCGGTAGAGTTGCCGCCTTACAGCGAATGCAGCGCCGGAGACCCGGGTTCCATCCCGACCGCGGGTGCTGCCTGTACGGAGTTTGTACGTTCTCCCCCCCCCCCCCCGTGACCTGAGTGGGTTTTCAGAATCAGAATCAGAATCAGAATCAGAATGACCTTTATTGTCATCCAAATAAAACAAGTCTTTTGGATGAGATTTCGTCAGCCACAGTCCAACAGTGAGAGCAATAAAATATACAATTACACACACAACCACAAACCAACACAAAACACAACAAGAAAAAGATCTTTAGAAGGATGAGAGGGGATCTTATTGAAACGTGCAAGATTATCAAGGGATTGGACACGCTAGAGGCAGGCAACATGTTCCCGATGTTGGGGGGAGTCCAGAACCAGGGGCCACACACAGTTTAAGAATAAGGGGTAGGCCATTTAGAACGGAGATGAGGAAAAACTTTTTCAGTCAGAGAGTTGTGAATCTGTGGAATTCTCCGCCTCAGAAGGCAGTGGAGGCCAATTCTCTGGATGCATTCAAGAGAGAGCATCTCTCGAAGACGTGCGGGTTTGTAGGTTAACTGGTTAAAAAGTTAATTTGCAAGTCAAATCGGTAATAAGAGTTGTGAATCTGTGGAATTCTCTGCCACAGAGGGCAGTGGAGGCCAATTCACTGGATGGATTTAAGAGAGAGTTAGATAGAGCTCTAGGGGCTAGTGGAATCAAGGGATATGGGGAGAAGGCAGGCACGGGTTACTGATTGTGGATGATCAGCCGTGATCACAGTGAATGGCGGTGCGTACAGGCTCGAAGGGCCGAATGGCCTCCTCCTGCACCTATTTTCCGTGTTTCTCCGTTTCTAAGTTTACAAGCTCGCACGTCTTTGGGAAGTGGGACTAGACCGGAGCAGCCGGAGAATAGGGTCACTGGGTGAATGTACAAACAGGGAGAGGAAAGCCAAATGCAATGCTAGCATTTGTTGCCTCAGGGTTTTGTAAAATTGCAAATCGTCCCTAGTGTGTGTGCGGGATAGTGCCGGGGTACGGAGATCGCTGGTCGGAGCGGACTCGGTGGTCCGAAGGGCCTGTATCGCTAAACTAAACTAGATCTGTCTGAAGAAGGGTCTCGACCCGAAACGTCACCCATTCCTTCTCTCCCGAGATGCTGCCTGACCCGCTGAGTTACTCCAGCATTTAGTGAATAAATAGATTTGTCATCAGCTTTCTTTGCCTTCTCCAGGAATCCCAGCCGGCCGACGTACCGATCTACATCCCAATGGAAAGGTTGGTACCGAGCCTGCAACCGGGAATGTCATTCACGAACCGTGGCCTTCATGACAAGAGGAGTTGAGTACAGGAGCATAGAGGTCAATAGACAATGGACAACAGACAATAGGTGCAGGAGGAGGACATTCGGCACTTCGAGCCTGTACGCACCGCCATTCAGTCTGAAGAAGGGTCTCGACCCGAAACATCGCCCATTCCTTCTCTCCCGAGATGCTGCCTGACCCGCTGAGTTACTCCAGCATTTTGTGAATAAATACCACCATTCAATGTGATCATGGCTGATCATTCTCAATCAGTACCCCGTTCCTGCCTTCTCCCCGTACCCCCTGACTCCGCTATCCTTAAGAGCTCTATCTAGCTCTCTCTTGAATGCATTCAGAGAATTGGCCTCCACTGCCTTCTGAGGCAGAGAATCCCACAGATTTACAACTCTCTGAGTGAAAAGGTTTTTCCTCATTTGTAGATTTAGATTTGGATTTTAGATTTAGAGATACAGCACGGAAACAGGCCCTTCGGCCCACCGAGTCCGCGCAGCCCAGCGATCCCCGCACATTGACACTATCCTACACACACTAGGGACAATTTTTACATTTACCCAGTCAATTAACCTACATACATGTACGTCTTTGGAGTGTGGGAGGAAACCGAAGATCTCGGAGAAAACCCACGCAGGTCACGGGGAGAACGTACAAACTCCGTACAGATGGCGCCCATAGTTAGGATCGAACCTGAGTCTCCGGCGCTGCATTCGCTGTAAGGCGGCAACTCTACCGCTGCGCCACCGTGCCGCTCATCTCCGTTCTAAATGGCCTACCCCTTATTCTTAAACTGTGGCCCCTGGTTCTGGACACCCCCAACATTGGGAACATGTTTCCTGCCTCTAACGTGTCCAACCCCTTAATAATCTTATACGTATCGATAAGATCCCCCCGTCATCCTTCTAAATTCCAGTGTGTACAAGCCTAGTCGCTCCAGTCTTTCAACATATGACAGTCCCGCCATTCCGGGAATTAACCTAGTAAACCTACGCTGCACGCCCTCAATAGCAAGAATATCCTTCCTCAAATTTGGAGACCAGAACTGCACACAGTACTCCAGGTGCGGTCTCACTAGGGCCCTGTACAACTGCAGAAGGACCTCTTTGCTCCTATACTCAACTCCCCTTGGAATGAAGGCCAACATGCCATTGGCTTTCTTCACTGCCTGCTGTACCTGCATGCTTCCTTTCAGTGACTGATGCCCTAGGACACCCAGATCTCGTTGTACGTCCCCTGCAATTGTCCGGGGCCTTAGTGAGACCGCACCTGGAGTACTGTGTGCAGTTTTGGTCTCCAAATTTGAGGAAGGACATTCTTGCTATTGAGGAAGCTTGTGTACACTGGAATTTAGAAGGATGAGAGGGGATCTTATTGAAACATATAACATTATTAAGGAATTCAACACGGTAGAGGCAGAAAACATGTTGCCAATGTTGGGGGAGTCCAGAACCAGGGGCCACAGTTTAAGAATAAGGGGTCGGCCATTTAGAACTTAGATGAGGAAAAACATTTTTTCACTCAGAGAGTTGTGAATCTGTGGCATTCTCTGCCTCAGAAGGCTGTGGAGGCCAATTCTCCGGATGCTTTCAAGAGAGAGCTAGATAGAGCTCTTAATGATAGCGGAGTCAGGGGATATGGGGAGAAGGCAGGCACGGGGAGAAGGCAGGGCCGATTGGCCTCCTCCTGCATCTATTGTCTATTGTCTATTGTCTACACCGCTGATAGACACAAAATGTAACTCAGCGGGTCAGGCAGCATCTCTGGAGAGAAGGAAATGGGTGGCGTTTCGGGCCGAGACCCTTCCTCGGATCGCTGATAGGACCGCCTTACGTTTGGCACCAGAGACACAGCGTGGAAACAGGCCCTTCGGCCCACCGGGTCCACGCCGACAGGCGACCACCACGCACGCTAACACTATCCTGCACACACATAAAGGGGCGGCCATTTGAAGCTGAGGTGAGAAAAAACCTTTTCACCCAGAGTTTGTTGTGAATTTGTGGAATTCTCTGCCACAGAGGGCAGTGGAGGCCGATTCACTTGATGAATTTAAAAGAGAGTTAGATAGAGCTCTAGGGGCTAGTGGAATCAAGGGGTATGGGGAGAAGGCAGGCACGGGTTACTGATTGTGGACGATCAGCCATGATCACAATGAATGGCGGTGCGTACAGGCTCGAAGGGCCGAATGGCCTCCTCCTGCACCTATGTTCTGTGCTTCTATGCTTCTACACACTGAGGATAATTTCCAATTTGCAGAAGCCAATTAACCAACAAACCTGTACGTCTTTGGAGCGGTGAGGGAACCGGAGCGCCCGGAGAAAACCCACGCAGTCACAGAGAGAACGTGCAAACTCCGTACAGGCAGCACCCGTAGTCAGGATTGAACCCGGGTCTCAGGCGCTGTGAGGCAGCAACTCTACCCCTGCCACCGTGCTTTAGAAACATAGAAACATAGAAAATAGGTGCAGGAGGAGGCCATTCGGCCCTTCGAGCCAGCACCGCCATTCATTGTGATCATGGCTGATCATCCACAATCAGTAACCCGTGCCTGCCTTCTCCCCATATCCCTTGATCCCACCAGCCCCTAGAGCTCTGTCTAACTCTCTTTTAAATTCATCCAGTGAATCGGCCTCCACTGCCCTCTGTGGCAGAGAATTCCACAAACCCACCACAAATTCTCTGGGTGAAAAAGTTTCTTCTCACCTGAGTTTTAAATGGCCTCCCCTTTATTCTTCGACTGTGTGTGTGTGGCCCCTGGTTCTAGACTTCAAAGTCAGGTAGTATAGTTTAGTTTAGTTGAGAGACAGAGCGTGGAACCAGGCCCTTCGGCCCACCGAGTCCGTGCCGACCAGCGATCCCCGAGTACACTAGCATTATCCTACACACACACACACACACACACACACACACACACACACACACACACACACACACACACACACACACACACTGGGGAACAATTTTACAATTTACAGAAGTAAATTAACCTGTTGTACTGGAGTACTGTGTGCAGTTTTGGTCTCCAAATTTGAGGAAGGATATTCTTGCTATTGAGGGCGTGCAGCGTAGGTTTACTAGGTTAATTCCCGTAATGGCGGGACTGTCATATGTTGAAAGACTGGAGCGACTAGGCTTGTATACACTGGAATTTAGAAGGATGAGAGGGGATCTTATCGAAACGTATAAGATTATTAAGGGGTTGGACACGTTAGAGGCAGGAAACATGTTCCCGATGTTGGGGGAGTCCAGAACCAGGGGCCACGGTTTAAGAATAAGGGGTCGGCCATTTAGAACGGAGATGTGGAAAAACTTTTTCAGTCAGAGAGTTGTGAATCTGTGGAATTCTCTGCCTCAGAAGGCAGTGGAGGCCAAGTCTCTGAATGCATTCAATAGAGAGCTAGATAGAGCTCTTAAGGATAGCGGAGTTAGGGGGTATGGGGAGAGGGCAGGAACGGGGTACTGATTGAGAGTGATCAGCCATGATCACATTGAATTTGCGGTGCGTACAGGCTCGAAGGGCCGAATGGCCTCCTCCTGCACCTGTTGTCTATTGTCTATTGTAAATGCAGACGTATTTGGAGTGTGGGAGGAAACCGGAGCACCCGGAGAAAACCCACGCAGGTTCACGGGGAGAACGTGCAAACTGCGTACGGGCAGCGCCCGTGGTCGGGATCGGAAACCCGGGCCTCCGGCGCTGAGAGGCGGCAACTTTACCGCCGTGTCACCGTGCCGGCCCGCGAGGGAGCCGCGTTTCCCCGCCCTGGGTTGACCCGTCTTTGCCACTTTCTCCCCCGCAGCCTGAGGACCTTCAAGGCACCGCCGGACCACGTTACAGGCAAGTGTGGCCCCCCCCTGAACCATGACTCCCCACCCCCCCACCACCATGAACCAACTCTCCCCCAACCCCCACCACCAGGCACGATCTCCAGCCTCCCCACGACTCCCTTCTTCCCTTCCTCCCTCACTCACTCCCCTCCCCTCCACCTTCCTCCTCCCCTCCCCTCCCCTCCCCTCCCCTCCCCTCCCTCCCGCCTCTCCTTCCCTTCCTCCCTCCCTCCCATATAACCATATAACAACTACAGCACGGAAACAGGCCCGTTCGGCCCTACCAGTCCACCCCGACCACTCTCCCTGACCTAGTCTCATCTACCTGCACTCAGACCATAACCCTCCAATCCCCTCTCATCCATATACCGATCCAATTTACTCTTAAATAATAAAATCCAGCCAGCCTCCACCACTTCCACCGGAAGCCCATTCCATACAGCCACCACCCTCTGAGTAAAGAAGTTACCCCCTCATGTTACCCCTAAACTTTTGTCCCTCAATTCTGAAGTTTATGTCCCCTTGTTGGAATCTTCCCCACTCTCAAAGGGGAAAAGCCTACCCACGTCAACTCTGTCCGTCCCTCTCAAAATGTTAAAAAAAACCTCTATCAAGTCCCCCCTCAACCTTCTACGCTCCAAAGAATAAAGACCCAACCTGTTCAACCTCTCTCTGTAGCTTCCCGATGTCCCTCGCTCACTTCCTCCCTCCCTTCCTCCTCTCCCTCCTTCCTTCTCCCCTCCACCTTCCCCCTCTCCCTTCTCCTCCACCCTCCCTCCCCTCCACCTTCCTCCTCCCCTCCATCCTTCCCTCCCTCCCAATCTCCCTCCCCATCCCTTCCCTCCCCCTCTCCCCCTCCTTCCTCCTTCCCTCCCTCACTCCCTTCCTCCCACCCCTCCACTTTCCCCCCCCCCTCCTCCTCTCCCTTTTCCCCCCTCCCTCCCTCTTCTCCTTCCTTTCCTCCTTCCTTCTCCCCTCCCTCGTTCCCTCCCTCCCTCTTCCACACTCTTCCCCTCTCCCCACTATCCCTCCCCACCATCCCTCCCTCCTCCACTCCCTCCCTCCCATCCTCCCTCCTTTCCTCCCTCCCTCCTCCACTCCCTCCCTCCCATCCTCCCTCCCATCCTCCCTCCTTTCCTCCTTCCCTCCTCCACACCCTCCCCCTCTCCCCACTCCCTCCCCACCATCCCTCCTCCTCTCCCCCTCCTTCCCTCTCCCCTCCCTCGTTCCCTCCCTCCCTCCACACTCTCCCCCTCTCTTCCTCCCCACCATTCCTCCCTCCCTCCCAACCTCCCTCCTTTCCTCCCCCTCTCCCCCCACCATCTCTCCCTCCCTCTTCCTCTCCCTCCCCACCATCCCTCCCCCTTCCCTCCCCACCATCCCTCCTCCACCCTCCCTCCTCTCCTCCCTCCTTTCCTCCCCCTCTCCAACAACAATCTCTCCCTCCCTCCCCCCTCCCTCCCCCCTCCCTCCCTCCTCCTCTCCTCCCTCCTCTCCTCCCTCTCTCCTCCTCTCCTCCCTCCTTTCCTCCCCTCTCCCCCCACCATCTCTCCCTCCACCCTCCCTCCCCCCTCCCCTCCCTCCTCTCCCTTCCCTCATCCCTCCCTCCCAATGTATCTGTCCGTCGCCATGTTGCCTCCACCTGCTCCAATGGGCTCCGCCATCTTCTCTTCCTCTGCCTCAGATGTGAATACCCAGAGGAGCCTCATCCACCTCTCCCTGGGAAGGGTAAGTAAGCATTAACCCACCATGATCCACCTCCTCTCCCTCCAACCCCAGAGGCCCTTCGGCCCATTGAGCCCATGGGGCCCACCTACCGCACGGTTCCCTCCCCGACCTGTTCAGAAGGCACAGGAGCGCGTGGCGGGCAGGGAGGCCTAGCGGTAGAGTTGCCACCTCATAGCGCCATAGTGGTTCCATCCCCACCACCATTTTTTTTTTCTCAACATAATATTTTATTGTATAAAACAGATTTCACTTTTAATCAATTCAGATACAAAGCAGGAGAAGTTCTTTTAAAAAATATATCAAATTGCATAATAGATTGAAGCAGTTTGATTTAAGTAATTAAGGCAATTACTCAACTTTCAGTTGAAGTGGCATATTTTTCCAAATATTAACCTTAAACCTTTAGGAGCAGGGAGGTTCTACTGCAGTTGTACAGGGCCTTGGTGAGACCGCACCTGGAGTATTGTGTGCAGTTTTGGTCTCCTAATCTGAGGAAAGACGTTCTTGCCTTAGAGGGAGTACAGAGAAGGTTCACCAGATTGATCCCTGGGATGGCGGGACTTTCATATGAAGAAAGACTGGATAGACTGGGCTTGTACTCGCTGGAATTTAGAAGACTGAGGGGGGATCTTATAGAAACATATAAAATCCTTAAGGGGTTGGAGAGGCTAGATGCGGGAAGATTGTTCCCGATGTTGGGGGAGTCCAGAACCCAGGGGTCACAGCTTAAGGATAAGGGGGAAGTCTTTTAGGACCGAGATGAGAAAACATTTCTTCACACAGAGAGTGGTGAGTCTGTGGAATTCTCTGCCACAGAAGGTAGTTGAGGCCAGTTCATTGGCTATATTTAAGAGGGAGTTAGATGTGGCCCTTTTTGCTAAATGGATCAGGGGGTATGGAGAGAAGGCAGGTACGGGATACTGAGCTGGATGATCAGCCATGATCATATTGAATGGCGGTGCGTACAGGCTCGAAGGGCCGAATGGCCTACTCCTGCACCTATTTTCTATGTTTCTATCTAAACTAATCAATTCCCTCCCCCCGGAAAACCCCCCATCTTTATCTTCTTTTAAAACCTTGTCAAGATTCATTGGAAATGTTTGCGTTAAACCTTTACAGAAAGCATTAGAATTGGCGACTTAGAATTGAAAGAATAGAAAAGGTTAATTTATAAATAAAACAGGTGAAATGGGGGAAATACCAAACTCCCATATATACAAGGTACCCAAAGATGGCATGCTGTTACATGTAAAGGCACTTTCATTCATAATTGAAATCAAATATCAGATCTTTCCCATGACAATGCACTTCAAACACCAATACAAATTTTCCAAAAAAATCAAATGATTTTTCAAAACACCTGGAACAGTGCCGTCCGTACGGAGTTTGCACGTTCTCCCCGTGACCCGCGTGGGTCTTCTCCGAGATCTTCGGTTTCCTCCCACACTCCAAAGACGGGCAGGTTTGTAGGCAAATTGGCTTGGTGTACAAATGTAAAAATTGTCCTCAGTGGGTGTAGGATAGTGTTAGCGCGCGGGGATCGCTGGGCGGCGCGGACCCGGTGGGCCGAAGGGCCTGTTTCCGCGCAGTATCTCTAAACTAAACTAAACTAAGGAGCCCAACTTAGGCCGTTCAGCCCGTCGAGTCTACCCAGCCATGTCTACCCATCTATCGTTCTCCTGCCTTCACCCCCCTCCATCAAAATGATAACGATAACCTCTCCAACTTTATAGACAATAGACAATAGACAATAGGTGCAGGAGGAGGCCATTCAGCCCTTCGAGCCAGCACCGCCATTCAATGCGATCATGGCTGATCACTCTCAATCAGTACCCCGTTCCTGCCTTCTCCCCATACCCCCTCACTCTGCTGTCCTTAAGAGCTCTATCCAGCTCTCTCTTGAAAGCATCCAACGAACTGGCCTCCACTGCCTTCTGAGGCAGAGAATTCCACACCTTCACCACTCTCTCTGACTGAAAAAGTTCTTCCTCATCTCCGTTCTAAATGGCCTACCCCTTATTCTTAAACTGTGGCCCCTGGTTCTGGACTCCCCCAACATTGGGAACATGTTTCCTGCCTCTAATGTGTCCAATCCCCTAATTATCTTATATGTTTCAATAAGATCCCCCCTCATCCTTCTAAATTCCGGTGTATACAAGCCCAATCGCTCCAGCCTTTCAACATACGACAGTCCCGCCATTCCGGGAATTAACCTAGTGAACCTACGCTGCACGCCCTCAATAGCAAGAATATCCTTCCTCAAATTTGGAGACCAAAACTGCACACAGTACTCCAGGTGCGGTCTCACCAGGGCCCGGTACAACTGTAGAAGGGCCTCTTTGCTCCTAGTTCCTCTGTCCCTCTCTTCCCCTCCTCCTTCCCAGATCTCCCTCTATCTTCCTGTCTCCACCTATATCCTTCCTTTGTCCCGCCCCCCCCCCCCCCGACATCAGTCTGAAGAAGGGTCTCGACCCGAAACGTCACCCATTCCTTCTCTCCCGAGATGCTGCCTGACCCGCTGAGTTACTCCAGCACTTTGTGAATATATACCTTCGATTTGTACCAGCATCTGCAGTTATTTTCTTATACAGGCAGCCTTGGAAGCCTATCCTCCCTAGTCAAACCGCACGTAAAAAACCTTGGCGTGATATTTGACTCTGCATTAAAGTTTGACAAGCAAGTCAACGCTGTGGTAAAAGCCAGCTTCTTCCAGCTTCGTACCACAGCTAAAATCAAACCATTCCTCCAATTTGACCACATTGAAAGAATCATCCACGCATTCATTTCCTCCCGCCTAGACTACTGCAACTCCCTATACACTGGGATCAGCCAATCTTCCCTGTCCCGCCTGCAACTGGTCCAAAACGCCACAGCGAGACTCCTGACGGGTACCCGTAAAAGGGACCACATCACCCCGATTCTGGCCTCTCTCCACTGGCTCCCTGTACGGTACAGAATCAACTTCAAGCTCCTCCTATTCACGTATAAAGCCCTAAATGGACACTCCCCCCCTTACATCAAAAATCTTCTAACCCCCCTCTCTAACTCCAGGTCCCTCAGGTCGGCCGACTTGGGGCTACTCACTATCCCGCGGTCTAGGCTTAAGCTCAGGGGTGACCGCGCTTTTGCGGTTGCAGCTCCTAGACTGTGGAACAGCATCCCTCTCCCCATCAGAACTGCCCCCTCCATCCACTCCTTCAAGTCCAGGCTCAAAACCTATTTCTACTCCCTAGCGTTTGAGGCCCTCTGAGGTAGGCGCTGTGAACTGTTTATGTATGTGCTGTTCTGTTTGAGGGCCGAATGGCCTCCTCCTGCACCTATTGTCTGTTGTCTATTTGTCCCATCTTCTCACGCTGCCTCGGCAAGGCCAGCAGCATCACCAAGGACTAATGTCACCCCCTCTTCCCCCCTCTCCCATCGGGGAACCTCCAGATTCAGGGGCGGTTTCTTCCCGGCTGTTATCAGGCGACTGAACCATCCCACCACAACCAGAGAGCAGTGCTGAACTACTATCTACCTCATTCATGACCCTCAGACTGTCCTTGATCGGACTTTGCTGGACTTGCACTAAACTTTGATCGGACTTGCACTAAACGGGACTTGGCGGGACTGTCATATGTTGAAAGACTGGAGCAACTAGGCTTGTATACACTGGAATTTAGAAGGATGAGAGGGGATCTTATCGAAACGTGTAAGATTATTAAGGGGTTGGACACGTTAGAGGCAGGAAACATGTTCCCAACGTTGGGGGAGTCCAGAACAAGGGGCCACACAGTTTAAGAATAAGGGGTAGGCCATTTAGAACGGAGATGAGGAAAAACTTTTTCAGTCAGAGAGTGAAAAAGGGCCGAATGGCCTCCTCCTGCACCTATTGTCTATTGTAAATGTCGTTCCCTTATCATGAGCTGTGAATTTGTGGAATTCTCTGCCACAGAGGGCAGTGGAGGCCAAATCACTGGATGGATTTAAGAGAGAGTTAGATAGAGCTCTAGGGGCTGGTGGAATCAAGGGATATGGGGAGAAGGCAGGCACGGGTTACTGATTGTGGATGATCAGCCGTGATCACAGTGAATGGCGGTGCTGGCTCGAAGGGCCGAATGGCCTCCTCCTGCACCTATTTTCTTTGTTTCTACGTGTCTGTACACTGTCGACGGCTCGATTGTAATCATGTGTTGGCTTTCTGCTGACTGGTTAGAAACATAGAAACATAGAAAATAGGTGCAGGAGTAGGCCATTCGGCCCTTCGAGCCTGTACGCACCGCCATTTAATATGATCATGGCTGATCATCCAGCTCAGTATCCCGTACCTGCCTTCTCTCCATACCCCCTGATCCCTTTAGCCACAAGGGCCACATCTAACTCCCTCTTAAATATAGCCAATGAACTGGCCTCAACTACCTTCTGTGGCAGAGAATTCCACAGATTCACCACTCTCTGTGTGGAAAAAAAACTTTATCGTCTCAGTCCTAAAAGACTTCCCCCTTATCCTTAAACTGTGACCCCTTGTTCTGGACTCCCCCAACATCGGGAACAATCTTCCCGCATCTAGCCTCTCCAACCCCTTAAGAATTTTGTACGTTTCTATAAGATCCCCCCTCAATCTTCTAAATTCCAGCGAGTACAAGCCCAGTCTATCCAGTCTTTCTTCATATGAAAGTCCTGCCATCCCAGGAATCAATCTGGTGAACCTTCTCTGTACTCCCTCTACGGCAAGAATGTCTTTCCTCAGATTAGGAGACCAAAACTGCACGCAATACTCCAGGTGCGGTCTCACCAAGGCCCTGTACAACTGCAGCAGAACCTCCCTGCCCCTAAACTCAAATCCCCTCGCTATGAATGCCAACATACCATTCGCTTTCTTCACTGCCTGCTGCACCTGCAACAGAAAGCTTTTCACTGTACCTCGGGACACGTGGCAATAAACTGAACCGAGCTGAAGAATTCTTCTCCTCTTTTTCTCGTCTCTCCCCTCTGAATCTAAACCTTCTGGTCCAGCAGACAACCGCAGATGAGACAATTCAGTACGCGACTGTGATTCAGAGTCCATCCTTGAACCAACCGCTCAACACAGACATGGAGGGTCCTGACTTAGAGTGAGTGCTTTGTTCTCTCTCCCCCCCTCCCTCCCTCCCCTCATTCCTCCCTCCTTTCCTCCCCCCATCCCCCTCCCTCCCTCCCTCCCTCCCTCCCTTCACATCCCTCCCTCCACCTCTCTCCCCTCATACCTCCCTCCCTCCCTCCACCATCCCTTCTGTTGTACTTCGTGGTCCGGTACCTGTTGTACCTTTGTTGTGACTCTGGAAGGACCACGAGTACACATGTTTAAGATGTTATCATGGTGGAGCTTCACTCCAGGCTGTTTATTCCAAGGCCGCCTGGATCCGGAGAAAAGCCACCAGCATCCACAAAGACTCTTCACACCCCTGCAACAGTCTGTTGGAACTTCTACCATCGGGCAGACGATACAAGGCCTTCTACGCCCGCACCTCCAGACTCAGGGACAGCTTCATCCCCAGGGCCATAGCTGCTATGAACCGGTCCTGCTGAGCCGGATGGCCACAACGCATAGATCAACTTGCACTTTATTCTGTTTTAAAACTGTTCCTAATTTGTTTCACTGGGTTGTTTAAATTAATACTGATTAGCTAATTAATTTATTGCATCGTATGGGAGGCGCATTCCCAATCTCGTTGTACCCCCTGTACAATGACAATAAAGATATATTGTATTGTATTGTATTGTGTTGTTAATTGGCTTGGTAAATGGAAAAATTGTCCCTGGTGTGTGTGTGTGTGGGATGGTGTTAGTGTGCGGGGATCGCTGGGCGGCACGGACCCGGTGGGCCGAAGGGCCTGTTTCCGCACTGTGTCTCGGACACTAAACTAAACTAAACCGTGTGACGGGGCGGTCACGGTGGCGCAGCGGTAGATTTGCCGCCTTACAGCGAATGCAGCGCCGGAGACTCGGGTTCGGTCCTGACCACGGGCGCCGTCTGTATGGAGTTTGTACGTTCTCCCCGTGACCTGCGTGGGTTTTCTCCGAGATCTTCGGTTTCCTCCCACACTCCCAAGACGTACGGGTTTGTAGGTGAATTGGCTTGGCATAAATGTAACAATTGTTCCTGGTGTGTGGGTGTAGGATAGTGTTAGTGTGCGGGGATCGCTGGGCGGCACGGACCCGGTGGGCCGAAGGGCCTGTTTCCGCGCTGTACCTCTGAATCTAAAATGTAAATCTAATCTGTTCCCGAGCCAGCTTAGCTTCCAAGGTTCTGCATCTTCTGACGGGCGTTTGCAGTGACCACTAGGTGCCAGTGGAGGACCATGTCTACAGAACAACGCAGTCAAGGGTGTTGGAAGGAAGTGCAGACGCTGGTTTAATCCGGAGACAAGGCTCAAAATGCCGGAGTAACACAGCGGGGTCCTCTTTGGGGAGGGGGAGCAGCGGGTGACGTTTCAGGTCGAGACCCCCCTCTTCAAAACACGACAGAAACCGACCGGCCCGTCACTTGCACTTCGCCCGCCCACGCCAACCCTGTCTTATTTACCCACAATCCTTTGCCGGGGTTTTGTTTAGAGGGCACAAGAGTGGGATGGAGTTCATCTCCCTCACGCTGATGGGCGGCACAGTGGCCCAGCGCGAGGAGGCACTGCCTCACCCCGCCAGAGCTTTCTCCGGGCGCTCCGGTTTCCTCCCGGATGTTGGCATTCATAGCAAGAGGATTTGAGTTTAGGAGCAGGGAGGTTCTGCTGCAGTTGTACAGGGCCTTGGTGAGACCGCACCTGGAGTATTGTGTGCAGTTTTGGTCTCCTAATCTGAGGAAAGACATTCTTGCCATAGAGGGAGTACAGAGAAGGTTCACCAGATTGATCCCTGGGATGGCAGGACTTTCATATGAAGAAAGACTGGATAGACTGGGCTTGTACTCGCTGGAATTTAGAAGACTGAGGGGGGATCTTATAGAAACATATAAAATTATTAAGGGGTTGGAGGGGCTAGATGCGGGAAGATTGTTCCCGATGTTGGGGGAGTCCAGAACCAGGGGTCACAGTTTAAGGATAAGGGGGAAGTCTTTTAGGACCGAGATGAGAAAACATTTCTTCACACAGAGAGTGGTGAGTCTGTGGAATTCTCTGCCACAGAAGGTAGTTGAGGCCAGTTCATTGGCTATATTTAAGAGGGAGTTAGATGTGGCCCTTGTGGCTAAAGGGATCAGGGGGTATGGAGAGAAGGCAGGTACAGGTTACTGAGTTGGATGATCAGCCATGATCATATTGAATGGCGGTGCGTACAGGCTCGAAGGGCCGAATGGCCTACTCCTGCACCTATTTTCTATGTTTCTATGTTTCCACAGACGTCCACACTCACACACACACACTCACACACACACACGCACCCACACACGTACACCCCACACTAGGTTAGTTGGCTTGGTATAAATGTAATAATTGTCCCCAGTGGGTGTAGGATAGTGTTAGTGTGCTGGGATCGCTGGGCGGCACGGACCCGGTGGGCCGAAGGGCCTGTTTCCACGCTGTGTCTCTAAACTAAACGGAACTAATCGTGGTGTGGTATTCGGCTCTAAATCTCCACGAGAGGGGCCGGTCTCCCTGGTGATGCCCTCTGACCTTGCTACCAGCTCGCCATTATTCTGTGCTGAGTAAGCAAAATACCTCCGCTAATCTTCCCCGAGGTCTGTTCATAGTAGAGTTTAGTGTGTGTGGGGTGTGTGTGGGGTGTGTGTGTGGGGTGTGTGTGGGGTGTGTGTGGGGTGTGTGTGTGGGGTGTGTGTGGGGTGTGTGTGGGGTGTGTGTGGGGTGTGTGTGTGGGGTGTGTGTGTGGGGTGTGTGTGTGGGGTGTGTGTGTGAGTGTGTGTGGGGTATGTGTGTGTGGTGTGGGGTGTGTGTGTGGGGTGTGTGTGTGGGGTGTGTGTGTGGGGTGTGTGTGAGGGGTGTGTGTGTGGGGTGTGTGTATATGTGTGTGTGTGGGGGGGGCAACTGGAGTGCAGATGTGAGCGTGGGGTGGGGTGGGGTGGGGTGGGGCAAACTAGGGGGTTGCCAACTATCTCGCTCCCAAATACGGGACAAGGTGACGTCACTGCCCCGCGCCCCCACATGACCTCACCCAGCCAGCGGTCAGGTGCTCCCACTCCACCAATGGCGGCTGCCCGGGCTGGGAGGCGGGTTGCCAGGCAACCTCCGTTGGGCGGCGCCCGGCCCTCCGGGCCTAGACTGTCCGGGGCCTACGCTGTTCCAGGGCCTACACTGTCCGGGCCTACGCTGTCCGGGCCTAGGTTGTTCCGGGCCTAGGCTGTTCCGGGCCTAGGCTGTTCCGGGCCTAGGCTGTTCCGGGCCTAGGCTGTTCCGGGCCTAGGCTGTTCCGGGCCTAGGCTGTTCCGGGCCTAGGCTGTACCGGGCCGAGGCTGTTCCGGGCCTAGGCTGTTCCGGGCCTAGGCTGTTCCGTGCCTAGGCTGTTCCGGGCCTAGGCTGTTCCGGGCCTAGGCTGTTCCGGGGCCTAGGCTGTTCCGGGCCTAGGCTGTTCCGGGCCTAGGCTCTTCCGTGCCTACGCTGTCCGGGCCTACAGCGCCCCCCCCCCCAGGCCTAATACGGGACAAAGGTCGGTCCCGTACGGGACAAACCAATTTAGCCCAAAATACGGGACGTCCCGGCTAATACGGGACAGTTGGCAACCCTAGTGCAAACCCACTTGAGACCTCCCGCCTCACGGTAACCGACCCTTGCCGCCCCGTCCTGGGGGGGTGTGTGGTGGGACGGAGTGGGGGGGGGTCACCACCTCTCCAGAGAGGAGTCGACAAGATGGCACTGAGGGATCTTCACTCCACCCCATCTCTGCCCCCGAGAGTTGTCACGGGGTATTGTAGAGGGAACGTCGCTGTGCATTTTGTGTGTGTGCGTGCGTGCGTACGTACGTACGTGTGTGTACACGTGCGTACAAGTGTGTACACGTGTGTGTGTGCGTGTGTGTACACGTGCGTACAAGTGTGTACACGTGTGTGTGTGCGTGCGTGCGTACGTGTGTGTGCGTACACGTGCGTACACGTGTGTACAGTGTAGACGAATGATTAATTAGTGTCTGACCTATGTATCTTTTACCTGTCAAACTATATTAAGCACAGCGGCGGTCGAAATATGTCTCTGCTGAAGTTTGTTTGCAATGAGAATGGGGAAATATGGACATAACTGTTTGCCACTCAATAGCGACACCTCATCGTGACTTGATGCACTTACTTATAGAACTCTGTACATTGGGACGTGGCGCGGCGGTAGAGTTGCCGCCTCACAGCGCCGGACACCCGGGTTCCATCCCGACCGCGGGCGCTGTCCGTACAGAGTCTGTACCTTCTCCCCGTGACCCGCGTGGGCTTTCTCCGGGTGCTCCGGTTTCATCCCACCCTCCAAAGACGTGTAGGGTAATTGGCTAGGTGCGAATGTGAGTTGTCCCTGGTGTGTGTGGGAATGTCCCCCACCTGCTCCACTGGTCGGCGCGGGCTCGGTGGGATGAACAACCCCTGTTTCCACGCTGTATCTCCAAACTAAACCAAGCCTGGTGTGTGTGTGTGTGTGTGGAGTGTAGTTTAGTGTGTGAGTGTGTGTGTGAGTGTGTGTGTGCGTGTGTGTGGTGTGTAGTTTAGTGTGTGTGCGTGTGTGTATGTGTGTGTGTGTGTGTGCGTGTGAGTGGAGTGTTTAGTGTGTGTGTGTGTGAGTGTGCGTGTGTGTGCGTGTGTGTGGTGTGTAGTTTAGTGTGTGTGAGTGTGTGTGAGTGTGTGTGTGTGTGTGTGTGTGTGTGTGTGTGTGTGTGTGTGTGTGTGTGTGTGTGTGTGTGTGAGTGTGTGTGTGCGTGTGTGTGGTGTGTAGTTTAGTGTGTGTGTGAGTGTGTGTGTGTGTGTGTGTGTGTGCGTGCGTGTGTGTGTGTGGTGTGTAGTTTAGTGTGTGATTGTGTGTGTGTGTGTGTGTGTGATTGTGTGTGTGTGTGTGTGTGTGTGTGTGTGTGTGTGTGTGTGTGTGTGTGTGAGTGGAGTGTAGTTTAGTGTGTGTGAGTGTGTGTGTGAGTGTGTGCGCGCATGTGTGTGTGCGTGTGCGTGCAACATTTTTCCATAAATGCACCATTAAATCCACATTCTCACAGTTAGATTCTGCAATTAAGACTCACAAGGTTCAATGTAATCGCCACGTCTACCAATTAAGGCAGAGGACGGTGAAATTTGAGTTGCCACACTGAGTGAAAAGCAACAAGGCGCACAGCCACATGAAGTGAAATTGAACATAAACATCCATCACGTTCCTCACTGTGATGGGAGGTAATAAAGTTCAACCATCTTCCTCTTAGTTCACCGGCGGTCGGGGGCTGTTGAACCGTCCGCGGTCGCCGCTGCCGACTGTCCGAGACCCTCGCGTCGGGGCGATCGAGACTGCCCCGCGTCAGGACGGGCGAAACTCCACTGCTTGGAGCTCCCGAGACGGCATCTTCTAGCCAGTTAAAGTCCGCAGGCTGCCGGATCGTGGAATTATTCCACCCAAGACTGCAAGAAATTGTCGGGAGACAATAGACAACAGGTGCAGGAGGAGGCCATTCGGCCCTTCGAGCCAGCTCCGACCGCCATTCAACGTGATAATGGCTGATCATTCTCAATCAGTACCCGGTTCCTGCCTTCTCCCCGTACCCCCTGACTCCGCTATCCTTAAGAGCTCTATCTAGCTCTGTGTACACAGCCGAGACCATTCCCACAAACTGGCCTCCCCCCCACACCCCCCCCTACGCTGCACTGCCTCAATAACAAGGACGTCCTTCCTCAAATTAGGAGACCAAAACTGCACACAACACTCCAGATGTGGTCTCACCAGTGCCCTATACAACTGCAGAAGAACCTATACTGAATTCCTTTCGTTACGAAGGCCAACATGCCATTAGCAAGCCTCTCGTTTTGAGGGCCAACATGCCATTAGCATTTATTGGAATCCATTAGTCCTGCCATCCCGGAGATTAACCTGGTGAAACTACGCTGCACTGCCTCAATAGCCAGGACGTCCTTCCTCGGATTAGGAGACCAAAACTGCACACAATAATCTCTCCTGTTGCGAGATTCGCAAATGGCCCGCTCAAATGCTCGGGAGGAACTTTCCCGATCTTCCAACCTACCTCATTGTGCCTGTGCACTTTTTTTTAAATCTGCACTTTCTCATCGACCGTTCCACTATATTTGCACACTGTCTCCGTCCCCTAACCCCTGTTGACTGCACTTTAATCCTTATTCAACCAAGTTCTATTTACTTATTTATTGATGTGACTAATATATTTGAATCTCAACATCTCTTTTGCAATATTGCAAATCGCCGTGCTAATTGTTAATTAAAGTTGATGAACAATAGCTCAGCTGCTGTGGATTTCTTTGCACAACTTTTCAAAGACACTACGTGTAGGAAGAAAAACTGCAGACGCTGGTTAAAATCGAAGGTAGGCACACAATGCTGGAGTAACTCAGCGGGTCAGGCAGCGTCTCGGGAGAGAAGGAATGGGCGACGTTTCGGGTCGAGACAAAATCCCTCCTTCCCCTCTCTCTCTAGCATCCCCACCCCCTTCCCAGTTCTCCCACCAGTCTTCCTGTCTCCGACTACATCCCATCTCTGTCCCGCCCCCTCTCCTGACATCCCAGTCTGTGGAAGGGTATCGACCCGAAACGTCACCCATTCCTTCTCTCCAGAGATGCTGCCTGACCCCGCTGAGTTACTCCAGCATTTTGTGTCTACCTTTGGTTTAAACCAACATGCCTTCTTGTGGCTAAAGGGATCAGGGGGTGTGGAGAGAAGGCAGGTACGGGATACTGAGTTGGATGATCAGCCATGATCATATTGAATGGCGGTGCGTACAGGCTCGAAGGGCCGAATGGCCTCCTCCTGCACCTATGTTTCTATGTTTCTAGGTCTACGTTCACTGGAGTTTAGATGGGGAAGTCCTATCCATGTTCACCACAGATGCTGCCTGACCCGCTGAGTTACTCCAGCACTCTGTGAAACGTCACCTATCCATGTTCTCCACAGATGCTGCCTGACCCGCTGAGTTACTCCAGCACTCTGTGAAACGTCACCTATCCACGTTCTCCACAGATGCTGCCCGACCCGCTGAGTTACTCCAGCACTCTGTGAAACGTCACCTATCCATGTTCTCCACAGATGCTGCCCGACCCGCTGAGTTACTCCAGCATTTTGCGTCAACCTTTTAAAAGACACTTAATTGCTTTGAGCGCAAGATCGCCCGAAACGTCGCCCACGATCACGATGAATGGCGCTGCTGGCTCGAAGGGCCGAATGGCCTCCTCCTGCACCTATTGTCTATTGGCCTGACAACATTCAACACCTCTATATCTGAGAGAGAATGTAATGACTGGGCTGATGAAAGATTGGAGCGACTGGGCTTGTATTCACTGGAGTTTAGAAGGATGAGAGGGGGATCTGAAAGAGACGTACAAAATTATAAAAGGACTGGACAAGCTAGATGCGGGAAAACATGTTCCCAATGTTGGGGGAATCCAGAACCAGGGGCCACACAGTCTAAGAATAAAGGGGAGGCCTTTTAAAACTGAGATGAGAAAAAAACCTTTTCACCCAGAGAGTTGTGAATCTGTGGAATTCTCTGCCACAGAGGGCAGTGGAGGCCAAATCACTGGATGGATTTAAGAGAGAGTTAGAAAGAGCTCTAGGGGCTAGTGGAATCAAGGGATATGGGGAGAAGGCAGGCACGGGTTACTGATTGTGAATGATCAGCCATGATCACAGTGAATGGCGGTGCTGGCTCGAAGGGCCGAATGGCCTCCTCCTGCATCTGTTGTCTCTGTACCTAAGAAAGAATGTAATGACTGGGCTGGTGAAAGACTGGAGCGACTGGGCTTGTATTCACTGGAATTTAGATGAGAGGGGATCTTATAGAGACGTATAAAATTATTAAGGGATCGGACAGGCTGGCTCGAAGGGCCGAATAGCCTCTCCCTGCACCTATTTTCCACGTATCTATATGGTGGGTCAGCCAGTACAGTCACTGCCTCACAGCGCCAGAGACCCTGGTTCGATCCTGAGTATGGGTGCTGTCTCCCCGTGACCCCCGTGGGTTTTCTCCGGGTGCTCCGGTTTCCTCCCCACCCTGTCAGGAACAGTAGGAGCTTCATGGAAAAGTCCCGTTGTTCTCCGTCTGACACAATACAAACCTCATCCACAATCTCTCCCTGACAACCTCCAATCGCATTGACACTAACAACGTTAATCTCCCCCGGGATGGCGGGACCGTCGTGCGAGGAAAGATTGGAAAGACCGGGCTTGTGTTCGCTGGAGTTTAGAAGGACGAGAGGGGGGTCTTACAGAGACGTGCAAAATTATAAAAGGACTGGGCAAAAGCTAGACGCGGGGAAAGATGTTCCCGATGTTGGGGGGAGAGTCCAGACCCAGGGGCCACACACACACACACACACAGTCTAAGAATAAAGGGGAGGCCATTTAAAACTGAGGTGAAAATAAAAATTTTCACCCAGAGATTTGTGGAATTCTCTGCCACAGAGGGCAGTGGAGGCCAAATCACCGGATGGATTTAAAAGAGCGTTAGATAGAGCTCTAGG